>NW_015551076.1:2080293-2097535 GCF_001515605.1 Sinocyclocheilus anshuiensis | reverse complement strand
CTGTCAATTCTTCGTCATCAGTTAGGAACCTAGGTGTGCTATTTGATAGCAATCTTTCCTTAGAAAGCCACATTTCTAGCATTTGTAAAACTCCTATGCTCTCTATGCTCTCAATGTCAAATGCAGAAACGTTAATTCATGACCTCAAGGTTAGATTATTGTTCTGCACGCTCTGATCACCCTGTCGGAGTTTATTGTACATTATGTACATTAACCCTTACTAAATAAAGTCTATTATCCTCACCAAATCTGAATTCATTTGATTTATTAATCAGAAATACAGAACAAGCATTAATATTGTAAAATATTATTACAATTTAAAATGTTTCCTATTTTAATCAATTTAAATTTCACTCCAGTATTCAGTGTCAGTTTATTTGATTTTATTTTTATTTATTTAAATTAATTGTCTGGAAAACCTAAAACCTAAACTTTCCAAATATTGCCACGTTTTCCATTATTGTGGGAACCATGTAACAGACACACTCTGTCAGTTTAAATCTAGATTAAAGACCCATCTCTCTAACCTGGGTTACACAACACACTTATACATTTCTATTATTCAAATCCGTTAAAGGATTGTTAGGCTGCATTAATTAGGTCAACCGGAACCATGAACACTTCCAATAACACACAATGTACTTGTTACATCATAAGAAGAATGGCATCTACGCTAATATTAGTCTGTTTCTTTCTTATTCCGTGGTCACCGTAGCCACCAGATCCAGTCCGTATCCAGCCCAGATGTGCATCAGCACCTAGAGATGACCTATACAGCCCTCAATTTCAGCGGAGACCAGGACAACTAGATGAGCCCCAGAGACAGATCCCTAGTGAAGACCTTGTCTCCTAGATGGCCACCGGGACAAGACCAATGGAATTTGCTGCAGCATGGAACAACCTGCTGGTTCGTCTGGCCAGAGGAACTGCCCCCCCCGCCCCCGGTTTCTCCCAAGGTTTTTTCTCAATTTTGTCACTGATGGAGTTTTGGTTCCTTGCCGCTGATTGTTAGATGCGACTCTGGCTTGCTTAGTTAGAGACACTTAATTTCCAGCGATATCGTCGACTTGATTGCACAGATACTATTTAAACTGAACTGAGCTGGACAATGACATCACTGAATTCAATAATGAACTGCCTTTAACTGAAAATTGAGTGTTTGCTATTGTCCTTTTGCACTGACACACTATTTTCCTATTTGATACTGTAAAGCTGCTTTGACACAATCCGTATTGTTAAAAGCGCTATATAAATAAAGGGGACTTGACTTGACTTCTGTGTGTATGTGTACCTGGTTTTTATCACATTATGGGGACCAAATGTCCCCACAAGGATAGTAGTACCAGTAAATTTTGTGGGGACATTTTTTAGGTCCCCATGAGAAAACAAGCTTATAAATCATACAGAATTAAGTTTTTTGAAAATCTAAAAATGCAGAAAGTTTTCTATGAGGGGTAGGTTTAGGTGTAGGGTTAGTGTAGGGCCATAGAAAATACAATTTGTACAGTATAAAACCATTACGCCTATGGAGAGTCCCCATAAAACATGGAAACACAACGTGCGTGTGTGTGTATTTATGTTTTTTTTCTGAATTAAATCAAATATTGTTATGCGTGATTCGAAAAGGAGAGTCTTAGCCACTCCCACTGATCAATCAGCTGTCTTTGATAAATGCTTACTAATTGCTTAAGAAGACTTGTTTTAACAATTAGGGTGCGTCTCAATATCCCTCCTCGTTTCCTCGCTCCTCTGTCCTCCATGCTATGACCCGGAAACCGATCGAGCTCAGCCATCTTGTAGGACATCTCAATTCTCTAATTGCACCGCGAGGAGGCGAGGATCGAGGAGTGAGGAGGCTTCCTGAGGAGCTATGAGCGAGGATACACAGGTGTATCCTTTGTGGAAGTGTTTTTCATCGAAAAACCTGATGCACGTATACATTCTCCTCCCCCTTCACATCTGTTGTAATTTGCAGTTTAAATAAACCATACATGTCATATATTTCAAACAGGGCATCTTGCTTTATTAATATTTATTATGAATGTCTTAAATAACAAACTTTAACAACATAAGGGCAGATCCCTTTAGCGCAGCTGATGATGCTTTGAAGTGACGCTAAAGGGAGGAAGGGTATGTCATTTCACTTGATTCAACTCCTCCGTCCTCCCGTCTTTTCCTTGCGTGCTTCCCACGCATCCTGAAGGTGTGGAGCTAAGACGCGAGGAAAGGAAGCAAGGAAAGGAAACGAGGATGCACAAATAAGAATTGAGAAGCACCCTTGATGTGTACGCTGAGGAAGGCTGTGAAGCTGAAGTGCATAGATCTACACTTTTAACAATTTCAATGATTTAGCCCAGCAAATTAAAGGCTTTTTACTTTTACCCCATGAGTGCCTTGAAGTATTTCATCTTCTTAAAGGGCACGGCTCCGGGGGGTGAACAAAGGCCTCCTGTAGCGAATCGATGCGTAAGAATTTTTTTTTGTAAAAAAAATATCCATTTTCAAAACGTAATAATCACTTTAATTTAGCTTGCGCCAACAGTTGTACATGGAAGCAGCTCCGGAAGGATGGAATTCGTGACCATTGTTTTGTTTTGATCTCTCCGCTGCGCTTCCGCACAACGCCGACCTCATACGTCATCCACCCGGAACTGCTTCCGTGTACAACTGTTGGCTCAAGCTAGATTAAAGTGATTATTACGTTTTGAATATGGATATTTTTCTTACAAAAAAGCATCGATTCGCTACAGGAGGCCTTTGTTCAGCCCCCGGAGCCTTGTGAGACACTTTTTATTATGAATGGATGCGCTTTATTTCACTTCTTTTGGACTGATGCACTGCAACACCCGCTGACTGCCATTAAACAGCTTGGAAGATCAAAGACAATTTTTAATATAACTCTGACTGGATTCGTCTGAAAGAAGAAAGTCATATACACCTAGGATGCCTTGAGGGCGAGTACATCATGGGCTAATTTTCATTTTTGGGTGAACTAACCCTTTAATATGATATTTACCTCCAGTTATCCAAAGAGCACTGGCGGCTGTGTGACGAGACCAGTGCAACATTCTTGGCTTCTGTTGTTTTGTATAGTTAATCATAGTTTTACAATATTAGTCTGTCACTGTATTTTTGATCCAATAAATGCAGCTTTGGTGAGTATAAAAGACTTCTTCTTCTTCAAAAACATTTTAAAAACTCTCACCAAACCCAAAATATGTATGTATGTGTATAAATTCTGTGCAGAGCAGTGAAGGAAAAGTAAAAGTGCACAGTGAATGCTGGTTCCTTCTCTTTCAAGCAGCAGCTCATTAAATTTAAATTGCTGTATAGTATGCAGGTGTCCTCTGGTGTGCTGCCTTTAGTAATACCATACTGATTGATTGCCTCCATCTGTGTGGATGTGGGCCGCGGTAGGGCAGCTCTCATGGATTTATCATGAAGCACAATGCAGCCAGAATGGGATGAGGGTCACTTGGGAAGCTACACAAAGTGGATTTTAACCTCTTTCATGGAGGGGGGTGATGATAACAATGGGACGGTGAACCGATTTGGCCTTCAAGTCGTCATTTCTGTGGTATTGGCACTGAACCCACAAGAGAGACAGAAAGAGAATTACAGGCAAAATAAGTAATAAAAAGCATTCAGAGTGCAAGGATTGCATTTCATACACGAGGAAGCATCTGGAGGACATTGTACTATCAAATTGATAGATTCATTGATTTACTTTTTTGGTCCACTACCAAGTGGTCATTTTAGGTAGTGCCATTTTAGTTGTATTTATATACTATTATAACATTTATCAATATGTTGAATCAGTCTTTTTATATTTCCTGTTCTCTTTTCAGGAATTTTATGTACTTTTGTCATTTTTCTTAGCTTGTTTTAATATTTATGTATAGTTTTTATGTATACTTAAGTTTCCGTTGTTCATTCTAATATTTATATTTTATTTTAGCTTTATTTCAATCAACAAAATTAGTTTTAATAATAACAGCATTAGCAATTTTATATTACACTTTCCAAGAACACTTCTTTTTAAAATGTTTTATGCGTGACTAGTTCTCATGCATCATACGTGTGTATTTTATCTCTGCAACAGTGGTATTGACTTCTGAGAATGGTATGTAAATCATTTTTCACCATAAAATGATAATAATAATTTGGTCTTCATTTATTCAGCGACATGTTGTTCCAAATGTGAATGACCAAATGTGGAGTTTCAAGTGGATTTCAAGTTTCAAAAAGTATGTAAAAGATCCATAAAAGTATTATAAAAGTACTTCTTGGTGTGTTTATGAAAGGAGTAAATATAAACAAATTGTTCTTTTGAATCAGATATTTTTATGAATAGGTTGACTTTATTAAAAAATGGTTTGTTTACTAATCAGACGGATCAGTTTAACTCATTGATTTTGTTCATCTTAGAGCTTACTGAAATATCATTGAATATTGGCATCAGTTTTGATCATAAGGCAATATGCATGATTTTCATTTGGATTTCATGGAAACAAGCAATCGTTATGTTAATTGAATTTCTGATTTTTTTATTTCACAGAAGAAAGCAAGTCATTTGAGTTTGTAATGACATTAGGATGACAACATTTTCATTTCTAGATGGACTATCCCTTTGATTTGAATTTTGTTCAGCAATGTCTGGCTATTGTTTGCTGCAAGTTCAAAACACTTTAGATATGCAAGTTTGCGACAAGGATCAGAGACAGAGGAGGAGTACTAAAATAGAAAGTGTTCACTTGTGGTCAGAACTAATGACAGTAGTTCAAAGTTCTGTGAAGAGGCTGTCGGGTTCTCATCGTCTCATTCTCTCATTATAACGTGTCACGTACCCGTAAACTGGCATCTCACAGTACAAATGTGTCATAGTGATGCATCACGCAGACACATACACTCCAGTTCAACTTCTGAACCACCGATAACCTAAAGAGCTGCAAATAGCAACGTCTGCTATCTGAAAGAATGGTCCATAGGCAGTTATTACAAGTCAATATTAATATGCATTAATACGGCAGGCTCTTCACCTCGATTAAACTTTAAATCTCATTCATACAAAATCCAATAAAATGTTAATTAGAAAAAGAAGGATGCTTTGACAGGACGGACCAGCCTTTGTAATGAGAAAGGATCATTAAATGCAAATAGGTTTGTATTTAACCTCCGCAGAGGCCATGGGGGAAATGACTCTGTATCTCATGATATGACACTTGTTATAGGAAAAAGTTTTGAGGAATATGTAATTTAACAAACCACCCACAGTGTCACAAGTGCTGGTTCATCAGGCTTTAAGTGTGAAAACTGAAGGGGTGAAAATAAATGACATTAAATTATAGGTTATTTTTATAATGGCTTTAATTACTTGTTAAACCAGGGCTAACCTTTCGAATATTTCTCAAGTCATACTAGACCGTGTTTATCCATTGAATATGGAAACTAAAATGCCACACTCTTGTTTATCTTAGGCCTTAAGTTATTTACTCTGCTTAAAAATCATGCAGATTTATATTATATCTCAGAATATGCATATACCATAATGAGCCTGCAACATGCAAACAAACCAAAAAAACAGACCAAAAGAACACGCTTAATCTGTTTGTATACGCGTTCATGTAGCTACATGGCACATTGGCACACTGTGAATAAGCACCATGGCGTACAGCGATACCCCTTAAATCTTAGTCTTTGCATTTTGGTCGTGTTCAGTTTCAGGGCATTGTCTCAAATAACAGTCTCTCCATGGCAACCAACGTCCTCCCCTGTGTTGTTGCATAGCAAAATCACAATCCTTGTGTGAATGCGTTCTTGACATTTGATCAACATATTGCAGCATGTAATAATAGCTGTTGTCGTGGCTGTAAATCTCTGTGGAAACAAAGATGGATGACAGAAACCATTAATTAGAGATTATGAGAACATCTTATCTAAAGGAATATTATAATAAGGCACTAAAGCATGTCATCACTCAACATGCATCCACTTTTTTTTCTCTTGATTTTATCCAAGACAGTGATTCCCAACAAAGGAAAGCAGTGGGAGAATTTTTTTTACCAACAGAATTTGATGTTTTTAGTGAGTCATTGTACTAAAAGCCATTTGACTAACATTAATTGTAATGCTAAACGATATCCAGTGGGCTTAAACATCATCACGTGATGCTGTTGTTCCAAAACCAGCAGATATTTAGTACAACAGTGTGATTATGATGTTGGTTTGTATAGAAAAGTTCAGTAAACAAGATGTCAGTATTGAGCAACATACATTTTAGACATAATATTTCCAGCTGATTTGTTTATTTTCGCTCCATTAACACATTGTTTCCAAACGAAGCAGAAGCAGAAACAGAACATTCGATCTTCTCCTAAAAACACACACAAGCAGTGTTCCAATTTAACAGGCTCCCTAAGCAGTGTACACTGCTCCCATACTGCCTGGTCACAAGATATAAATTGAAGTTCACTTCACACAACACAAAACATTTGTATGATCTAATTTGTACGATCTGCGTACCTCCCAGTAGCTGTTATGTTTAGGGGTGAGGTTAGGAGTGGAACTTCTTGTTTATTTAAAAAAAAACAAAAAAAACATAAGTGTTCCCATTTTTCCAATTTCCCATCATCCAGAACACCATGCAATGTTATCAAAAACAAAAAAATTAATTTGCAAGGTTTAATATGAAAATAAATAACTGGTTATATTCAGTGTGTTATCCTTTTGTTTCCTTCAACATGAAATGGAGGTTTTTGAGGAAAACATTCCAGGATTTTTCTCCATATAGTGTCTTTTTTCTCCATTCAATGGTGGCCAACAGGTTGAAGGTCCAAATTGCAGTTTCAATGCAGCTTCAAAGGGCTCTACAGGATCCCAGCCGAGGAACGAGGGTCTTATCTAGTAAAACAATCAGTCATTTTCAAAAAAAAAAAAAAAATATACTTTTTAACCACAAATGCTCATCTTGTACTAGCATGTCAAGATGCATGTCCACGACGTCACGCATTACGTAACCATGTTGTAAAAGTCACGCGTGATGTAGGCAGAACTACCGACCAAGTGCTTACAAAGCAAACATGCAAAGAAAGTCAAATGCCCTTTACAAAAAAGGTAAACAACAATGTCGGACGATTTTGAATTTGGAGGAGAAAATTAGTTTTTTTGCCCTACCCTACCTTTTTGAACCGAAGTACACAGACTAAAAACTAACCATGCGTGCCCTTTCCAGCGTGATTATGTAATGCATGAAGTAGCTCCTTGCAGAGCTAGTGCAAGACAAGCATTTGTGGTTAAAAAGTATATAATTTTTTGTACATTTTTTTTAGAAAATGACCCATCGTTTCACTAGATAAGAATCTTATTCCTCGGCTGGGATTGTGTACAGCCCTTTGAAGCTGCACTGAAACTCCAGTTTGGACCTTCAACCCGTTTGCCACCATTGAAGTCCACTATATGGAGAAAAATCCTAGAATGTTTTCCTCAAAAAAATTTCTTTGCAACTGAAGAAAGAAAGACATCAACATCATCTTGGATGACATGGTGGTGAGTAAATTACCAGGAAACTTTTATTCTGGACGTGAACTAATCCATTAAGTGCTGAAGTAATACGCAATGACTTGTGGGTAAATCTTCCTCTCTACTCCCTGTGAAGTGATTCAAGTATTGATATTCCCTTATTACCTATTCCGTTTGCAGTGCGCTTGAAGTTCAAACTAACCATGTTTGCTTCCTTCGGATTGGAATCTCACTTGAAATAGCACTATACCCTGTGAAGTATGCTTTGCAGGCTATTTACAGTCCAATGAAAAGCATCTACAAGTTGTGGCATTTCATTCATAAATGAGACTGTTTTGAATGAATCAGTTGAGTGAATGATTCAAAGACTCGCTTATAAATTAATTGCATCTGAATATGCATACTTCCCTAGATGAAAAACAGTATGTCTGAATTCACAATATTCATAAAATAGTAGGCAAAAAGTACCTGTATGACTTACTACTTTGTTTCTAAAATGCATATCTGATGGACACTTTACTATCCCATGAGGCAACGAGGGAGGATTTGTGATTGGTAGTGAAGTGACACAACTGGTGGTCACATGACAGTGGTGAATGTACAATGTCTGGATTGCATTCATACTAAACATATTTATACTGTATATAACATGCTTTTTTAATAGTTGCAAAGTTGTTTTGTTCCTGAATAAATCAGCTTTGAACAAATGGTTGAATTAATGATTTACTCATATAGACATTTGTCACCACCTACTGGTGTAAAGGTGTACATTCAGAAAGATTTACTGAAAAAGACCCCTTATGTAATACAAGTTAAAATGAACACATCTTTGTTGTGATGTCAGTAAAGGAGTACTTAAGCCTTACTGATGGGGCTTTGAGGGTGCATAAGTCCAAAAACTAGTCTACAGCATAGCTAAACTTTCAGGGCCTTTCCGGTATTTTGTAGTATTCCAGTATAATAATTTGGAAAAATATCTCTAGTAGTGGAAAATCTTATTCATACACACCTTGTGGCAATTAACTAGATGCGGTCAATATGCTAGGCAAACCAGCCAGGGAAACTTTATTAGGTGTGAGGGATATTAGCCCCAGTTTCTAAGCTATGGAAATGCATTTGGCCTTCAGGGGAACAGAGAAGACGCATTGGGGTGGTCTAAATTCTTTTAACATGGAACTGCAATCACCCTATTTTGTATAGAGCTACAGTTATAGAGCTATGTTGTTTTATGTTAGAATAGTGCCTGAATGCTAATAGTCTACTTTCTCAATGTCAGAGTGAAAATTCTGATTCTCAAGGATGATTTTTTTTTTTTTTGTGGTGGCATGACTAAGAAGCTTTCATATAAGTATTTTTTTTAGAAGTGTTCTGAATGATTCAGAAAGTGTGATCCGTCCTCACTGCTAACAAGTGCTAATTCATGTCTCTGCTGCTAATTCATGTTCTTAACAAGAGCCAAATGTTGTGTAAGGAAACAAAATGGCAATGCTACCATCAGCAGGTGGTTGAAGTCTCCTAACAACCAAATTGTTATGTAAGGCTAGCATTTATTGTGCGGGTGCATGATTATCATCAGAATGAATTATCATTTGTCACACTCGTCTCTGCAAACTTTTGCTAACAGATTGTCTTGTAATGTAGGAATCTTGACTTACTGATTAATTTTATTTGCTTAATCACCCAAAAATGAATATTCTGTCTTCCATATGCAAAGGGTAAGGCTCCAGGTTAAGGCTAAAAACAGCCAAATCTATTAACTACAAGCATCATAAACCTGTCTTTTTAGGCAAGAATCAGGGTGTCATGTAGGCTAATAAAATATGTTTAATGGGACTGAATTTGTATTTAACGTGATTACAATTTAATTAAAACATTAGAAATTGATAATTATATAACGTTTCCTTTCCACGGTTATTCAAATGGCGAATAAATTATACACAGAAACTTTGATCTATGGTGAGTTTAAGCACTCTCAAGAAAACAAAACTAACGTTATAATGACTGAAGCTGTCTACACTGTGAAAATAATCTCTTACTTTGTACTACAAACTCTCATGTTGTTTATGATGAGAGAATTCACAAGAGTCCGGAATTCATTTCCCTTGTCCAAATACCCACACATGTGGTCTTTGCACTTGACCACTTGACTACTTATATGACGTATTTCCTGTATTTAGCCCAAGTGTTCAAGTGAGCATGAAGACCACAAGTGTGTGTACAACTTTTCATTACCTGATGGGACACACTTATAGTGTTGTAAAAACAAAAGTGTTTACAGAGTTTTAATTTTTATTTTCAATACTTCGCATTTTAAAATAAACTTCTAAATGTCTGTTCAGTAGTCCCTATAACAGATGACACAATTTAATTTCTGGTGCTTTTAATTAAGTGATAAAAAGCAGTTGCAAATGTTGTACAAAATTAAATATACTAATCTTTGTAGCAATAAAATGTGTAGCACTTTGTTTTACTACCAAATTATATGTAATATCTTATTATTAATAATATTTAACTTACATTGGAAAGGTTTCCGTGACCTCTCGCGCGATCTTGGCAAAAAGTCTCACGATTTATTCCAAAAAATTATGCATGATGGGATACACTAAGCCTTGAATACCGCACCGGAGCAGTATTCGAGATAGTGTGGATTTAGTGTGCATTAAGGGCACTGCGCTTTGGCATTTTTAAGACCTGGGACAGTCTTGCGCACTTTCTTGCTGTCACGCGCATGCGCTCTCAAGTGGCCAAGACCGCAAGTGTGGGTATTTGGACAAGGCAATTCAGTGAACGCACGCACACTCAACAAAACTGATGAGTTTCAGTGATGACTGATTTGAACGCCTCTGATTGGCCATTGCATTCCTAAGCTCAACAGAATCGTGTGTGATTGGTTATAATGCGCAACACTGTCAAAAAATGAAATACGGTGCAACATGCGCAGATCTATATTTAATGCCGCAGTCGACACTTTCTATTCATTTTCACTTTGTTCGCAACAGACGTAATAGATTTAATTTGTTTGTGCAGGGGCATTTTTATCCAATTTAGTGGCATTTTTGCCCCAAGACCCATGGCCAGGGGAAGACTAACCTAACTAACCTAGGGTTAGTTAACCCTAACCCTAAGGCTAAGCCTTCCCCAGCCTTACACACTCTCCGCCTATGCTGTCTTCATTTATTTGCCCTTATGCAGTAATGAGGCATCTTTACATGCTATATTTTAATTGAATTGATGGCAGAAATGTTTTATGCATGCAGTCCAGAGCTGAAAGCTTAAGACTGAAGTTGCATTTATGATGGTCTGAATTAAACTCACTTGATCTGTCAGTTTAAAGAACCCACTCAAAGAATGTTTTCACATTCTTGTGAAAACTGGATTGGATTACAATTTGCAACTAGACGGGTGTACTGTTACTTCCTCTACAGTCAAAAATCTGGGTCTTATATTAGATAGCAACTTGTCTTTTGAAAATCACATTTCCCATGTTACAAAAACAGCATCCTTCCATACTATCGTTATAATCACTGAAGCTGTATACACTGTGAAATGAATCTCTTATTTACATTGTACGTACATCTGCGCTTTGTTGTTTATGATGAGAGAATTCGCAAGAGTCCCGAATTCAGGCAGCGAACGCGCGCGCACGCAACAAAACTGATCTGTTTAAACGATGACTCATCTGAACGCTTCTGATTGGCCATTGCATTCCTAAACTCAACAGAATTGTGTGTGATTGGTTCAAATGCGCAACACTGTAAAAACGCCTAAAATGAAATGCGGTGCAACATGAGCAATCGACACGGTCTATTCATATTCACTTTGTTAGCAACAGACGTAATAGATTTAATTTGTTTGTGCAGGGGCATTTTTATCCAATTTAGTGGCATTTTTGCCCCAAGACCCATGGCCAGGGGAAGACTAACCTAACTAACCTAGGGTTAGTTAACCCTAACCCTAAGGCTAAGCCTTCCCCAGCCTTACACACTCTCCGCCTATGCTGTCTTCATTTATTTGCCCTTATGCAGTAATGAGGCATCTTTACATGCTATATTTTAATTGAATTGATGGCAGAAATGTTTTATGCATGCAGTCCAGAGCTGAAAGCTTAAGACTGAAGTTGCATTTATGATGGTCTGAATTAAACTCACTTGATCTGTCAGTTTAAAGAACCCACTCAAAGAATGTTTTCACATTCTTGTGAAAACTGGATTGGATTACAATTTGCAACTAGACGGGTGTACTGTTTTGCTTGGTTGGAACAGCAGCTACGCTAATTATGTCTCTATTTGTTTCTCTGTTTTTGCCACGGGATTGACATCCCGTGGTAACTAGGATTTACACAAGCTTCAGTCTGGATCCAGAACACCTGAGAAGAGATGATGCCAACCCCTCAGAGGACCTCAGATGATGCCAACCCTGAAACAACATACAGAACTACCACATTTTGCTATAAGTTTGATTGCATTATATAATAATTGCTGTTAATAGTGTTCATCGTCTGTTTAATTACGTCTTTAATTGATTTTTACGTACATTTCTGCCATATGTACATTAACTGACAGTCACCACTGATAAGCTACTACTAAATATTGTAGAAACTTAATTTGCTGTAAAGTTGTTTTGCAATGATTTGTATCGTGAAAAGCGCTGTACAAATAAACTTGAATTGAATTGAATTGAATTAAAAGGCACTAAAAAGCGAGCAAGAGAATAAACATGGTGAAAACAGTGGGTCCCAGCTCTCTTCAAGGACTTAGTGCCACTTCTCAAACAAGTTTGGCCATTATCTCAAAACTTTAGAGTTCAATGCCACCTCAAGCTATTTATCCGTCCTTAGGGATTCTTTTTTAAGACTCATTGTATTTTTGCTAGAATAAACTGCTAGAGAAACCATGAAAAATCTTCAGCTATTCTTGGAGGTCCTTTTTTTTTACCATCAAAGCCTTTGGGTCAAGTCACTGACATCTGTAGAGTAATGAAACTTTTGCTGAGAAGATCGATGAGAAGATCGGGCCAGGCTTCTCTGTATTATTGACAAAGATGCAGCTAGCCTCAAGTGTGAGGGGTGTTCTGACAGAAACACTTATTTGAAGGTGTCACCTACATTGGTGGAGATACAGAGCACTGATCTTGGGTTGGCTTACATTACCAAAATCCTAAACATATCGATTCTAGTTATCTCAGAGCAGCGAAGGGACATGTCAGCCTTCTAAGATAGCAGATACTTCATTATTCCTTGTCATGCTTCACAGTGAGTTGGCATCTCTCTTTCTTGTTCTTGCTTCCTGTTTGGATAATTCTGTGTAAGGCTGATGTATACATACTGTATATAAATAATTAGTGACTACTATTGTGTGACTACTACTACTGATCTACTATTTAAAGGGATAGTTCACCCAAAAATGAAAATTCTGTCATTAATTACTCATCCTCATGTCGTCCAAACCCGTAAGACTTTCGTTCATCGTCAGAACACAAATTAAGATATTTTTGATGAAATGTGAGAGCTCTCAGACCCTGCATAGACAGCAATGCAACTGTAATGTTCCCAGGTCTGAGTAATTAATGACAGAATTTTCATTTTTGGGTGAACTAACCCTTTAAGCTTCTCCCTTGTCTTCTTTTTTTGGAGACTAAATTTTAAACGATATCTCCTCCTAGAGTTTTTAAGTTACAACCACCAAACTTGGGTAAGACCTTCAGACTGGTTTGATTTGATATGCTATATCTTTATATCTGATCTGACTTATGATTTTCGTTAAACAGATCATCCAAACTAAATAAAATGCCATAGACTCTTATTGAGGGTGTCAAAACTTTTGTAGCAACATGTTAAAACATACTAGCAATGTGCTAAATCATATTAGCAACATGTTAGCAAAGTGTTAAATTATGTTACCAATATATTAAAACATGTTAGCAATGTGCTAAATCATACTAGCAATGTGTTAAATCATGCTAGCAATGTGCTAAAACATGGTAGCAACATGTTAATTCTTGTTAGCAGCATGTTAAATGATGTAAGCAACTTGCTTGAACATTTTAGCAATGTGCTAGAACATGTTAATAACATTTTATTGACTTCAAGCTAGTTATTTCAAACCTTCAAACAAGGCTTTGCCAAGCTAACCTTAAAGTTTGTTTAAAAACGTTTCTCTTTTAATTTGAATATTATCCCACCATGCTTAGATGACTAATGCAATTGCCAGTAGTGCTTCTTAGCCTCACAGGAACTTTAAGGCAAACTAATGGAAACTGTGGCATTCTGTGATATTATATGAGAGTTTTGGCCAGGTACTGAAAATAGCTTGATTAAAAAATAATGCCTGTGACCTCCTCTGGCATAATGCAAGAACTGGACGTGATCCACAGTAATATACCATACAGATGTTACCTCTCCTTATTTTAATCTAGAAAGTTTCTGTTTAAATTTGTCTGTGGGCTAATGATCTATTGTAATTCTCTTTCAACAGCTGTCTTTTCTAGGGCCAAATCCACAATTTAGCAATGCTGGATTTGATCAAGTTCGGAAAGAGGTCAATAAAGTGGCACACCTCACACAAGTAAGTCCTTGCTTATGTGTTTTGGGAGCTTTTGTTGCAGATCAGGTTATGCGGGCAACCTACGCCCAGGGTAAAGGCTCCCACAGGGGTCCTTAAACATTTGTTGGCAGTTTGCATAACAGAAAACTAGGGCTTGAGTTCACTTGGCACAATTCATCATCACATACCAAATAGGTCACTGCACTTGGGGTGACTGGGCTGGATCTCAGGGAAAGACATCGCTCTTCTTTTTCTAGTCGGCTCAATTTGCACCATAAAAAAAGCTGGCTTAAAATGAAAAAAACAAAATAAAATAAAATTTGCTTAAAATGTACCCACTCTCAGGCCATTAAGATGTAGATGAGTTTGTTTGTTCATTGAAACAGATTTAGAGAAATTTAGCATTACATCACTTGCTCACCAATGGATCCTCTGAAGTGAATGGGTGCCGTCAGAATGAGAGTCCAAACAGCTGATAAAAACATCACAATAATCCAAAAGTAATCCGACTCCAGTCCATCAATTAACATCTTTTGAAGTGAAAAGCTGCGTGTTTGTAAGAAACAAATCCATCCGTTTTAAAGTTGACACATTTCACATTTCAAATTCCTCCCACATCAAAATCAACAATATATTTGTTTAGAACAGTTTTGGAATGTTTTCACTTATAAAAAGAATAGTGCTTGATCTGTGCATATTTCTCTCCTGATCCACACGAAGCAAGTTTTTTAATGGAGCTACAGTATTATGACTTGAAATCAACTATTTAAAGTTAAAAATTGTCTTAATAATTGATTTATTTATTACAAACAGCTTTTCACTTCACATGATGTTAATTGATAGGCTGAAGTCATGTGGATTACTTGTGATTATTGTGATATCAGCTGTTTGGACTCTCATTCTGACGGCACCCATTCACTTCAGAGGATCCATTGGTGAGCAAGTGATGTAATGCTACATTTCTTCAAATCTGTTCTGATGAAGAAACAAACTCATCTACATCTTGGATGACCTTAGAGTGAGTACATTTTCAGCAAATTTTCATTTACGGGTGAAATGTTCCTTTAAGGATTATCACCTTTTGCTGTCTTCTGCTATGCTTCACACCATTGGCCTATTTAATGGAAGCATTTATATTCGCACACTAATGTAATGAGTTGCATTTGCCATCAGATGGATCACTTAGCATTAATACTCCCTTTAATTTAGCAGCAAGGTGCAGTTACAGTAAATGGCTGCTAAACGGTCATTATATACTCAGCCAAGATTTGCTTCGAAATTAATTTGTGTAGGTGTTATATTGCCTTTTTTAAGCAATTTTGCGGAATATACCATCCATTTATTTCCTACAGCAATTCTCAAGTGCGTGTGTTCCTGGAAAAGCCTTGACCTCTTTCATGAAGTTGAATGTTATGCTGAGCAAGGTCAAAAGAAAGCATCTCTTTTTTGTGAGTTTAGACCAATTTAAAGGCACCTACTCAACCTTGCTGGCTTAAGCCATCGAATATTTAATCTAATTATGCAAGCAACATTTGTTTCGGTTGAGAGATGCTTTAAAGTGTGTTGCCCTTTACAAGTGCAATCATATTTCTCCACAATCTTTTGGTTGGCTGCTCCGTTCACACTTACTGTTAGCTGATACGATTGTGGCAGTTCCAGCTCCACTCAGGGGTCTGTTTGTGATAAGTGTCTTTGTGAAAGGCATAATATTGATATCAAAGATATAATTAATTAAAGCACCTTCATCTTGGCTTCTCATCACACATTTTATCAAGTACATTCGGTGTTTAGATGTTGATTCTGAACTTGAATTGCTTTGAAATCAAAAGACAAAAGACATGCTCCTAATCTCACTGTTTCACTATCAAAGCTAAATATAATCCAATTTCAACACTCCTCAAGCCTTCTGCCCAAAACTCTGTGCCAGCATACATAACTTTTCTCTTTTTATTTCCTCTGTCCTTTCTTTCTGTCGTTCTTTTGCTCTTTCTTTCATCCGTTTTCATTTTTTTTGTTTTCTTTCATGTTTTGCTTCTTTTCTTTTTTATTTTCTTTCTTTTCATGCTTTCTTTTTTTGTTCTTTCATTCTTTTTAAAAAATGTGTATAACATTGAAAAAATTATATATTGGAGTGTTTTACTTGTTCTCCTTTTTCTTTCTTTTGTCGTATCTTTAGTTCTTTCGAAAAAGTAATGTGTATAACATTATACAAATTATATATAAAATTATATTTGTTCATTTTTTTGTAATGTTTTACTTCGAGTTCTCCTTTTTCTTTCTTTATTTAGTCCTTTTGGTCCTTTCGTCCCTTTCGTCCTTTTTTTCGCTCTTATTTCTGTATGTTGTCGCTTCAAGAAACAGTATAAATAGTCACTGTGTTCCAGTGAATGCATTTTACAGTATTTTTTGATTTGTCAAAACCTGAATCGAACTGTTCTATATGCTGCATATTATTACTGCTTGATTGAACATTTTGGCTGGGGAGAGATGCAGTGTGACTCTGCTTCCACCTGAACTCTCCTAATGTGTTTTTGCTTTGAGATTTCTTACCCGTTCCCATCTTGGCTCTATCTTGGCATAGAGATGAGAGGAATTATCTGAGAAGTTCGCTTTTACATTATCCCACATCCTGAAGGGCTTTCTTTCCTGGGGCGAGAACCTGAGGTGTATCTCACTGTGAGAATAAATCAGAGTCGAGGCCAAATTCATTCTGCTGTGCTGTCTCACATTGCATGCTGAACGGATAGGTTTTACAGCATCTTCTATCATGCCAAAAGTCCTCACCACATCCATCCGATGCTCCTATCTTTTTTATAGCCATGGCATCATACCAAGTGTCTGGCACTATGAGATGTAAAGTGCCACTGTGGAATTCAAGCAAGCCCAGCATAAAAGTTCCTAAATGGTCTGTGATACATATATAATGATCTGTTACAGAAGTTTCATTTGGGCGAGCTGATGCACAGTAGTGAAGTTTGGAGAGATGGTAGTGCTATTTCATTAATGTTTAATGCTTTAATAGCATCACAGAGACTATTAAGTTTAGTTTTTAGTTTAATAACAGACCAGAGTATCATTTTTTCAAAAGACATTCATAATCACACTTTCGTCTTTGAGACCAGAGAGAAATATTCAGTGTCAGGATATTTTTTTTTACATCACAATTTTTAGATACTTTTACT
>NW_015551076.1:2068550-2079787 GCF_001515605.1 Sinocyclocheilus anshuiensis | reverse complement strand
TATATATATATATATATATATATATATATACATATATTCTCTCTGTCCAGAGAATATGTGTCCTTCTTTGGGAGCAGACGTGAGCTCAGTGTAAGGGAAACAATGTGGAATAAGCTCATGCCAAACAAGTAAAGCCTTTATGATTGATTACTTTTCCAGTAGCCTTTAAATGAGCATATTAATCATGCAGAATCTGATGCAAGTTGATTTATGAACATAGTTTTATCAGTTCATGAAGACTGTATGGAGTTTACTGGACAAGTAAGTGTCATCAATGTAGACAATATAATAATTTATTAATATAATGACAAGACATTTTCTATCTGTCTGTCTGTCCGTCCGTCCGTCCAAAATTATTCAACCCCCAAAAGTCATTCTGTAGAGAATCCTTTAGAGAATCCTTTATTCTGTATAACCTCCAATAAACGTTGTCTCTACATATTTACAAGCTTCTGACACCTCTCTACTAGAATCTTAGCCCATACTTCATGTGCAAAATCTTCTAGATTCCTGATAATTTTAAATTTTCATGTTGCCATTGCTTTCTTCAAATCCCACCAAATATTTCAATGAGATTCGAAAAAGACTGAACGGGCCACTCAAGAACGTTCTGTGACCGATCCCTGAACCAAGCTTCAGTAGATTTGGATGTATATTTTAGGATAATTGCCCTGCTGGAAAGTCCAGTGATCTTCAAGCTTCAGTCTCTGCACTGAAGGCATCGCAATCTTTGCCAAAATGCCCTGATACTTCAAAGAAACAGTGGTCTCTTTCATAGACAGGATTTTCACTTCTCGCATCCGCAAAGCACACCCATAACAAGTATTCAGCCTCTGTGTTTGAGCATGGAGATTCTCGATTGGATGTTCTTTAGCTCATAATCCATGCTCTTATTAGACCAGATGTACTGCTGGTCCATGGGTCCAAAAAGTTCTGGTTCCGTCACATCACTCCATAAAACATTCTTCCAAAACTCCACAGGTCTATCCAAATTAATTCTAGCATATTTAAGTCTGCCTTTTATGTTCTTCTTGATCAAGAGCGGCATTCAGCAATATGTCCCAACATGAAGGCCATGTTTGTCTAGTGTTGTTCCTATACTCTGCATTAAAATGTTTTTCCCTTCTTTTCATCAGGTCATCTTGCAAGTCATTGGCAGTAAAATCGAGGATTTTTCTCAGTTTCTCTAATCAAACATTTTATTCCCCTTGATGATAATGTGCTTTTTCTTTAACGCCCTCAAAGTTTTTTTTTTTTTTTTTGTTGGTACAACACATTTTACATCAATTAATAAGGTTGCCAGCTGTGTCTTTAGGTGCTTTTAGTGTCTTGGATATAATCTTGTAGCTACAGACTTACATAAAGCAATTTCTTTTTGGGAGGTTAACTAATTTCATGGCATCTTGTTGGCATCTTTGTGTTTGCTATGTTAGTTTTGTGTGGTGGTTGCAGCTTGCAGCAGACAGGCGGCTGAAGTAGTTTGGTTATTTTTATTTATTTTGTTTGCTTATTTTCTCTATCCATGCCATCAAATTGAAGTCTGCTGAGGAAGGATGATGAATCATTCACAAATAAGACCAGCGACATGCATTAAGAAAGCAAGGGCCAGTTTTGATTTCATATTGACTTCAGAGTGTGCCAAATTAATTATACCAGCAGATAAAAGCATAGCATGCCTCTAAGACAGCTGCATTGTGTTTCAGCTGTAACAACTGTTGTAATATCTGCTAGATCATGTTTGTTGGAGGCAGTCGCAGTGCACTGCTGCCCAGCTGGTTTTGTGTTCCAGTGAATCCGTTTCTGGTAAAGGCTGATTGCTCACCTCCTACACACACAGTCCGTCTCACCACAGCAAATGTCTGCTAAACAACCTTCTCTCCTGTTTACCAGAACACACATGGAGGGGAACTGTCAAACAACTACCCATCGTTGGGCAATTTTATCAGCTCATCAAGTAACATTCAACCAAAAAATAGCAAATAAATAAATAAATAAAATAAATACATTTTATTAAACTGAGCAAAAATATACAATTTGGTACAGTTGCTGGTATTTATATGGCCAAAAAGTAACAGTAAATTGCATATAAACATCAGTTGTCACTCTGTAACTCCTAATAATACCTCTTAATAAGATGATACTTAAATGCTTAGTTTTGATCAAAGCTCTTTAGTTTTGTTGTGGGAGTCAGAACATATAATTATGTGATGCAATACAATGATGATTGAGAGATGAACAAATAAACATTCCTCAAAAGTCTGATGTATCATATTTGATATACTCCATTTTAGCATGATAAAAAAAAAAAAGTATGGATAATTAAGTAAACCCAAGTTGCTTCGATCCAGTAAATTCATCTTGAAACATTAATAATAATATAAAAGTTACTTCATAAAATAAGTACAGATTTCACAGTAAGAAGACACATCTACCACAACCCGAAGGGAGTGTTTTTAGGGGGAAAAAAGGCCTTTTACTTAACAAGCCTTAGGTTTTATAGGGTTAAATGGCCAAAAATATCTGCCCACATGAGAGAGATACCCTCCAGTGGCATTGTTTTCTTAAGTAGGTTTGTTCTTCTGGTTCTATAGATCAATTTTCTATAAGCTTTGGAAAAAAAAAAAAAAAACAGCCTCTTAGTTATGCATAAACTTCCCATAGTGCAATATCTGATGCCAAAAATATAGCTTGGTTAATTTGAAATTCTTCATGACATGAACTAGACTAATATTAGATATGAGATTGATTCAAACTCGGAAGAAAGCATCTACAGACCAGAGCAAAACCCCAAGAATGTCCAATACATACAAGCAGAAACAATCAATAAACCATCAGGCCATCTGTCTCCAAAAGCAGATTCAAGGGAAAGGCTAGAAAGGGTGCGAGAGATGAATGATCGCATTTCAGCAAGCTGAAAAGATTTCTATAAGCTTTGAAAAAAAAAAAAAAAAAACAGCCTCTTAGTTATGCATAAACTTCCCATAGTGCAATATCTGATGCCAAAAATATAGCTTGGTTAATTTGAAATTCTTCATGACATGAACTAGACTAATATTAGATATGAGATTGATTCAAACTCGGAAGAAAGCATCTACAGACCAGAGCAAAACCCCAAGAATGTCCAATACATACAAGCAGAAACAATCAATAAACCATCAGGCCATCTGTCTCCAAAAGCAGATTCAAGGGAAAGGCTAGAAAGGGTGCGAGAGATGAATGATCGCATTTCAGCAAGCTGAAAAGAAGTGATTGCGTTCCGAGGTTTCTTTTTCAAATAACATGAAGGGAGAGTCACAAAGGTACTCCGGTGACTGAGAGAGTCTGAGAATGATTCATTGTGGAGGGAAAACTTCAAATAATTTTAGAAAAGTAGGAGAAAAGAGAGCAGTGGCACTGAGAAGTGTCTGAAAGCTGCCCTATAATCATATCTGCCCTCCAGGGGGCCCAGTGAATTCTTTCCTATTGTTTCATATGCTATATCTTTATTAGAACTGGAGGTCTGAAATAAAGGGCAATCATAAAAAAGTACCACAAAAATTATATTTCAGTCATTATTTACCCTTATGCTGTACCAAAGCCATATGATGTCCCTATCATGGCCAGCCCAATCTCCAGTGTGATCAAGAGGAAGATGGATGGTCACAGACCATCAAACATAGCCAAGCTGTTTGAATTTGCAACCCAGGTTCATTGGAAATACGTCCCTCTAAATAAATTTCTGCAACACCGTTATTACGTACCTTACTGCACATTTCGAGACCGTTTCAAAGTGAAACATCCAGTGAGTGGCGCTAAATTGTGGGTTCAATACATGACCCTGGCACGTTTTTGTTACGTTGGTTGATATAGGCACATATTGCTGTGTTTTTATTACCTACTAAATACAAAAACCAATGCATATGAAGCTGGATATGTGACGCTAATGTTCAAAAGTGTCAGTTTTCAAATGTCGCAGCATGTTAAAATTGTTTTGCATTCATAACATAATATTCCTCAAGCAATTGTGCGAAAATTAGGCTTTATTAATCGAAACTGTGGACCTGCAAATCATACTTTGCGTGAAAAGGAGTAAAAGTTGTTGGAGTTTTACTGCCTCTAGTGTTTATTTCAACTGGGAACTGCAGCGATTCGTATGTAGCCTATAGGCACTTTTTTTTTTTTTTTTTTGACCAGTTGTCATTTTCTGCAAATAAATGACAATATGATTTTTTTTTTTGGAATTTGGGAGAAATGTTGTCCGTAGTGATTAATTTTGCACAATATTACCAGTATTAAGTAAATATACACAGTTTTGATTCATGTTGACTTTCACGTTAAACGAAATGTCCACAACATTTTCAAGATCGGCTGTCGTGTCATAGTTGTGAGGACTTGAGAAGCTTTGTGATATTGTGATCTGCATTAATGTTTAAACCAGCAGACAGTGTCTGTCACAAGTGCAATATTCCTGATTTGCGATGGTGAGCCGTATGTCTAGGCAAATGATCCAGGAGATTAGCGGTTATGCTTTCCATCTATGGAACATAAATAAATAAACATGCTGTCTCGTTTCTACCATGTAGACCTGCCAGACTGAAATGAAAAAAATGTTGCAGGATGAAATTACGCTGTTGTTGACACAAAGTGGGCATGAAAGCATATTCCAGTAGTTTCCATACTGCAGGGCTAAATCCTGACAGTCGGCTTTATAAGAAATTTGAGCTCCTGGTTGTGACTGATTGCAGGAATAATGAGAGCAAGAAAAATAATTCCAATATTGAAGAATTATAAATTTTTGTGGCAGTAATATTTCTGAGGTAAAAATAAAAAGCCTGAGGCAGAAAAAGGAAAAGAAAGAAAGAAAGACATGTAATATAAGACACATGCTATAAGGAATTCTTGACTTGATATCTGTTTTTTACCAGATTGAGTGTGTGACATATTGTAGCTTATTAAACAAACAAGGTGTTAATAACTTACATTTAGACACAAAATATCTTTGTCTTACATTTAGACACAAAATAATTGTCTATTTTGCTTTGCCAACAAAACTTATTCCAAATGAAGCTAAGTCACAATCAACTTGGTGCTTTTCATAACAAATGATTGAGTTTGTGTTTTAGAACGAATCGGTTAAGTGAACAATTAATTGACTCATTCAAAGCGAGTCACTTGTTTCGTTTCAGAATGAATAGCAGCGGACTGATCTTGTTCACAGCATTTATATGTTGTTATGGTCATTCTGAAATGCCTGAGCAAAGTCTGTTGTCAAAGTATTTCTGTGTAATTGTCTTACACGACTACGTTCCCAAACAGCAGCATCCACCTCCGAAAAAGCATTGACAGCATTTATTGTGTTACGTCTGCTCGCTCTGAGGTGCAAGTAATTTATATCATATATGAAAATTATTATATTCAGTGGCTTCTCCTACATACTTAGTGATGTGTAGTGCCACAGTTTATCAGGAAGTGACAATTTTGTTCTCTTTGACTCGTTGGATGGAAATGGTGCATAAACGTTATTCATAAACTGAATAAATGAAAAATCTCCTTCACTAATCCTGTCTTTATAATGCAAACATAGCAACATAAATCTGCAAAATGATCAGCTAAAAGACAAAAAGAATTGCCTCAAGGAAAATAATTAATCTAGTTAACATCTTTCTTTCTTTCTTTCTTTCTTTCTTTCTTTCTTTCTTTCTTTCTTTCTTAAGGTTACTTCTGTTATCCCAGCAAGTTTCTCACTATAACTTGCATCTGACTGAATTATTTTACAGACCATCCTCATTGATCTTGTCACTTGGGAGCATTAGCGGACTGATTTTAAATGTTTCACTAGTTTTCCCTTTATTTTTTCAGCCATTTACTTGCTACTTGCTACATTTACTTACTATTGCAATTTACTTGCTACAGCTTTGTGTAGGAAGCAAGCATTTAGAGATACAGCATTATGATCAAGAGCAGGCGTAGGTGGACATGCAGTCAAGTCAGACAGTAGCTGGAGAAAATCTGATTTTAAAGCATCACTGTTTCCACAAAAAACGTTTTTAACATTGAAAATAACAAAAAGAACCATTAAATTATCTTTTGGTTTTTAGATGGAAAAACTGGACAAAAATATAATTAAAATCAATCAAAAAAGTTTCAAGTCCAATGAAAGAACCAACCCCCCCCACCCCCCTCCCTTTTTATCTGTCATCACTTTCACAAGGTTTGTTTACCCTCTTTCTTCTGCTCTATCACAACAAGATATATTTATCCCTTCCTCTGAATACTGTCTGTGTTTTCAGTTGTCCTCATATTTACCCAGGCTTCTGTGGTATGTCTCATCATGCAATATTCACCAGAATGCTCCTCCCAATATTTCGAGTGTCAGGATGGTGAGAGATGAAGTAATGAAGTCCCAGGGCAGGACTGAGCACCTCAGCTGTCGCCATGGCAGACGCCACTGGCTGCTGATCGCATCTCTTCTCGCTGGTTAAATATATCTTGAAAGTGATTCTTAGCTCCATTTTCAACTCAGAAAATAATACTATGCATTATTAACAATCAAGTATATAAATATCATTTAAATATTTAAATATCATAGCTGGGGTGGTTTAGATGTGTAGCTACTGGAAGATTGAATTAAGCCTTTGATTTAACAGTCAAACTTAATGATTCTTGTTAGGCTTCACTAGAGTTTTACGAGGAAACTAAAACAAATGAGATTCAGTTTAGTTAATATTTGAGCTTAATTTAACAAGTGATATCTGTATTTTATGATACAGTTATGTATTATGTGTTAATTATGTATTCTCTCTAAATTCAAGTGGGATATTACTACACAAATAGTTAATAATAACAGTAGAGCTTTTTGTTTGAATATCTTTGAAAGATTTATCACATGCTTACCAATGCCTTATTTATTTGATTAAAAAATATACAGTAAAAAAGTAATATTCTGAAATATTATTATTTAAAATTACCTTTTTATTTTAATAAAATTTTGTTTATTCCAGTGATGGTAAAGCTGAATTTTCAGCAGTCATTACTCCAGTCTTCAGTGTCACATGAGCCTTCAGAAATCATTCTAACATCAATGTTGAATACAGTTGTGCTGCTCAGTATTTTTGTGGAAACCATGATACATTTTTTTCCCCAAGATTCTTTGAATAGAAAGTTCAAAAGAACAGCATTTAATATTTATAGCAGTTTTTGTAACGTTATACATTTCTTTACTGGCATTTTTGTTCAATTTAATGCTTCCTTGCTGAATAAAAGTATTAATTTGAAGGGTATAAAGATCCAGCCTGATTCTAATCACCTCAAGCAAGTTTTTTTTTTTCCAAAGTATACTTACTATATTGAAGTACTGTAAATCTAGGAAACTTTCTTATGTTATATTTTTATTCTTCAACAGTAAACTGATTCTTTTAAATGAACCTGTTGAACTGGTTCAGAAACATCACTGAAATATTCATTTATGAACTGAACAGATTCTCATTTTTTTCTGTTGTTGAACTAAAAACTAATTAATTGATTAAATGATCCAGCCTCAAGTTAATATATATATTTTTGTCATAAAGTTGCAAGTTGTACTCATACATTTACTTGAATTTGATGATTTCATCAGAGTATCTGTTTACAAGATTTGTGTACCATGGAGTACCACTGAATTTTGCTAACATACCATCACTTTACCACAGTATTTATTCCTTCATTTTTTTGGTTAACATCTCTCCAGCTAAGCTTTCTGTTCCCCACCACATGTGATTTTCAGCTTCTGTAAACAAAATGGAGGTACTGCTGCTCTTCAGTGACTTCTGTGAAACCACCATCTCAGATGTCATATTAAATGTGATCAACACAAGTGTCCACTGATAAACAAGGAAAGCTGGAATGGACTGTGAAGGAACTAGACTGAGTGAAGCAAGGAGAAAGAGTGAATGATAGCTTCTTTGTGAGGGTTTAAGTGCAGTATGTGATCTAATCCTGTTGTGGTGGCGGTCCTAACCCATGCATGGGAGGCTGTGGGAGAATGATAGATGTGGAAGCCAGAGCTGCTGTCTATCTGTCAGCCAAAAACACTCGGCACATCTGCTCACATAATACTACGGAGACCGGTCTGGCACGGAGAAAGCAGTGGGGGTTAAGAAAAATATTTCAGGGCCAGGAGACTACAAGGGGTAGCAAAGGTGGCAATGAATCAGTAAAACGTCAGAGCCAAAGCCCTTGATTGATTATTGAGTGAATTAGCATGGCAGCGCTAGCACCGGAGACCCCTCGAGATCATTTCCAGACCGGCGAATGTAATTATCTCTGCTTTTGCCAGGAATTATTATCAGTTCTGAGTAAACAGACTGACTGCGCTAGCCTGTGCACTCAAAATGTTATGTCCAGGCCCACAAAAATGCAGCGGATCCATCAGGTAGAGTGTGCTGGCAGGTTTAGTTGTAAAACTGTCCACTCACCTAAGAAATCTATGAAGCAGCATGTAGTGTGCAACTCTGTTATTCCGTAGCATAGTATGCTAACCAAAATCTCCTCTAGCTGGCTTAATATATCTTGACATTGATGCATAGGTTCATCTTTTTTAAGTATATAAACATCAACATTTGCTTCTTTAAGTAGCCAAGGTGGTAGATGCCAAGTTAACAAAAATATATTTTGAGAACGGTTTGCTAACATTCCCATTAAGTTATAAAAACATTATTTCTGTATGATCACTAAATGTTTTACAGTTTTTCTCTTGGTTATGCAAACATTAAGGTAACATATTATCATATTATTTTATTTATCTGCCTCTCTCACACAGAACAACCTCCTCGACAGCAACCAGTCTGGTCTCAGAAGTGGACATTCAAGACCATCACCATCACCTTCAACTCAACCTTGCCAAGACAGAACTGCTTGTGGTTCCAGCAAACCCATCGTTTCATTACAATTTCACCATCCAGTTAGGCACATCAACCATAATTCCATCAAAAACAGTCAGAAACCTTGGGGTTGTGATTGATGATCAGTTGACTTTCTCAGACCACATTGCTAAAACTGCCCGGTCCTGCAGATTTGCTTTATTCAACATCAAGAAGATCAGGCCCTTTCTTTCGGAACATGCTTCACAACTCCTTGTTCAAGCTCTTGTTCTGTCCAGGCTGGACTATTGCAATGCTCTCTCTTTTTTTTAATCATACTATTAACAAAAGCAAAAAAGGCCTCTAACAATAGCTTGCTCTATTCTTTTTCTATTCTTTCTGTTTTCCTTTTATTTATTATATAATAAAAAAAAAACCTTACTACGTGTACTACGTTAAGCTAACTGAGACTTGTTATAGTACTTACGTATCATTGTTCTTTTGTTGATTTTGATTGCTTCCATTGTCCTCATTTGTAAACCGCTTTGGATAAAAGCGTCTGCTAAATGACTAAATCTAAATGTAAATGTAATGTATCACTTTGCAAACATTATGTAAATGTTCTGAACATTTGTTCTAACTAAAAATGTTAGAATGTCCTACTGAAATGCTTTGGAAAAACGTTCCATGAATGAGGTATAACTAAAGTGTTACCTAGAAAACTATTACAGCATACTGTTATATACTTTTAGAAATCAAAGGATGATTTTCCATTTCATGTCAACTTTAAATCTAATTTAAAAATGTAATATCAGCCAATAATGACCAATATCGGTACAGTACTAAGTTAAAGTTTAAGTTAAGTTTAAGTTAAGTTTAAGCTTAAGTTAAGTTTCTTAATTTTCTCTTTTACTACTATCATGCTTCCCTACTTACAACAAGTCCCATCAAATACCACATGTCTGTAGCACTCTTATACTTGACAGAAATATATGGGATGTAATCTTCCAATAAACCCCAGGTCCCCTCCAGCCTAGCAGCACCCCAGCCCTACATAGCCGCCAGCAGGTAATTGTCAGAGTGCAGGTGAATTCATCTTGTCAGAAGATGATGGACAGATGGGGGTGACCAGGCTGGCACCATTGATTTTGCAATTTGTAACATCGCACCAGTGTTCCTGAGCACTGTCACGCAGCTCCGCCATGCTGGCTGGTTAATTTACACAGGCCAGACCAGAACGAGAGGAGAGGGGGGGGGGAAAGACAGAGAAAGACGCAAAGACACAGCCACGCTCATTCATTCATACATGCCTGCTGGACGGGTGAATTAAACCCTTAGAGCATACCAGGACAAGACATGTCCAGGTCATCTTGGTGAGACGCCCAGTCGCGGTGATGTACCGCGACTGGGTACAGAGTCATCAGCATTCTTTTTCATCCACTCACTTCATTATGACTTTCTGGCACTCATTTCTGGTTAGCATGCTATGCTATGGAATAGCAGAGCTGTGCGCTACATGTTGCTTCGTAGATTTATTAGGTGATGGAAGGAGAGTGGATCTTTCGACAGTTTTACGACAAGTCCTGCCAGCACACTCCACCTGATGGATACGCTAGCCTTGAGCAACTCGGATACGTTTTTTTTGTGGGCTTGGACACATTTGCACAAGCTAGTGCTAGTCAGTCTGTTTACTCAGGACTGATAAAAACTCCTGGCAATAATTCCACTAGAATAATAACCCCACTAAAAATTATACAGAATACATAATTAAAATACAAAATACATGACGATAGTATGAATATAGATGCCATTTGTTAAATAAAGCAAATTGAATCTTATTTGCATTATTTTACCGCATAGAACTACTTGTGAGAGGTCCACTAAGTAAGTTTGACAGCTAAATCAAATTCTTATTTCAGTCTGCCAGAACACACCATGTAATAGGGAATTCTCAGAACTTTGGCTAATGTTCTGGCAATGTTCTCTCAAAGGTATGAACACACATTCTTCCAGTAATGTTAACAGAATGTTCAAAGTTCTTCAAAGTTATCTATTCTTTAACTATTTTCCACCACTGATGGAATTTTCCGTCATTTATGAGACAATGCTTCCCTGCCATTGACAGAACTTTCACTGTAGAGGGCGCTATTACACTTTTTCTTTAAGAGTACAGAATCTCCAGATCAAAACACAGGCAAAGAAGAATAAGAAACAAGCAATAGCATATGTAGGCAGATGCATATATAAAATAATGTGTTCATTAAACAGCATATACATCAAAACTGCCTAATGTTACAGAATGAAATATTTGATTGTTGTTGTTGTTGCTGTTGTTTAAAATCAAAGGCTCTTATTTAGATTTACCTTTGCTGTCATTTAATGCTTATTCTGTTTAAACTTTAAGAACTCTACAAATATATA
>NW_015551076.1:2050618-2068540 GCF_001515605.1 Sinocyclocheilus anshuiensis | reverse complement strand
TCTATATATATATATATATATATATATATATATATATATATATATATATATATATATATATACTATATCCAGCAATAATTAATTAATATCTGGATTAAAATTTGATTTTGTCTAAATATATATATATATATATATATATAAGATATATACTTATTTAGACAAAATACAATTTTAATCCAGACATTTATCAATTATTGCTGGAAACATAAAAATAATTATTACAGATGTTCCAAACCTAAATAGATATACAGTATATATATATATATATATGCTTAAACCAAAATAAACATTTTAATTTAGCCAAAGACCAAAACCGAGTTTCTGTAATTAAATTGGAATAATTAAACTCTTCAGGGTGTTGTGTTTCTCAGGTGATAAATTAAACCAGTCTTAGTGAAGTTCTTCGGTAACATTCTGCATCTCTATATTTCTGTCAAACTTTCCGTATTTCTAATTTAGCATCATTTTTGGTCATGGTGAAATGAGTCCACACTCCTCCTGACATGTTTACCTGTTGTAGCTTACCCACATTGTGTGCACAAAATAGACAATGACAGGCAAAATGTGTCATCGGAGAAGTTCTGTCAATGATTTTGGCTGAAACCGAAGATTCATTCTTTGGTTGCCAAAATTTTGGTGCATTGCTAATAATTGTCATCGTGTCAGGATTGGCCAGAATTTTAATATTAGTGCATGTCTACTTAGACTGCAAAGTTGTGAAACTTTTGCTTTTGGCTGGTTGCTATAAATCGTGGGATGCCTAATCCCAATTTGTGCAATGCAAATTTTGTTCCTCATAGATTTTTGGCCATATTTTCAGCCTGTTTTGCATAATTCCTTTTGCAGATCGGGTGTTTAAAATGTAAACAGTGCAGGGAAATACACACTGCAGTTAGTAACTACACTTGTATTTGTCTGCAATTTAACTCGCCTCTGTCTCTAAGTGTCTGCTTTGTGTTCTGTGACACAAATCGTGTTGCATTGGATCTTGTTTTGGCCTCCTGAGTGTGAGTGTGTCAGATTAAGTACTCTGTGCTTCAACGTGTTCTGTCTCTATTGTCTGCCTTTATACTTCCCTTAAGATGAGAGAAAATAATGTGCCCTGGTTCCAGATAGAAAATAGACCTTTGCAAAGGAGATAAACGATTTGATGCCAATGCATCTGTTAGTTTATGATAACAATGCTGGTTGCTGTCATTACGGTTATTTTTTTACAGTGTTGCTCTGGGAATTGTGTACAACCAGTTATTGCATGCATAGGTGCGAGTTTGGAAAAACCTCACACTCCTGTCTTTTAAATTCCTTCAGTTATTTATTATCTGTTTAGAAAGTGATGCTGGAATCAATCGCTTGCAATGACTATCAAGAAGACATCAGGTGAGGAAAATCTTTGCTTGATCTTTCACAGAGAAAGGCATTTTTGAAAAAAAACAAACAAAGATGTTTTGAAAGTGCTGTCGCAATCAGTGGGTTCTCAAGGAGACACCAGGTGATCAAATTGCTTGATCCTTTTAGATGGTACAAAGAAAGGGATATTAAACAAATATGGGAAAGGATGCTTTCAAGTTACACTGGGGCATTACAAGACAATGCAGGTTTACTGAGGAAGAGAGCGATAGTACAGTCAAATATGCAAAGTAGATTCTTCAGTGAAGTGGGAGTTTTAGTGATGAATGATGGACATACCTTGCTTAGTTGTAGAAAACAAAAGAAAGAGTTTTGATTGTAATATACGCAATATTTAAGAGCGCAAGTGAATATTAGATGGGATTTTGAATAAGTTTGAGTGTCCCAGTTATAGGAAATCACCCTCAGAGGCAGATACTGCTTGTTCTTCGTAGATATGGATGTGTAGTGCTAATGATGATTAATTTTGGTCTTGCAGGATTAACAACTGTTGAAGCTATGACAACCAGATCATCTTACAATAGCAAATGCAGTATATCTGTTCAGCTCTGAATTAGATGCAGTTAGGCTTGTAATGGCCCTAGTATGGATTTTATGTTAATTAGATAAAGATCTTCTATTGTGTATCTCATAAATTAAGTTACACCACAAATTCTCAAGGCGTTTCATCAAACCTATACTCTCCAGTGTCCAACAGCTACCAGAAAGGCAATATGAGTACTTGAAATGTGTATCTCCTCAGACCAGTGGTTCTTAGCCTATTTTACTTTACGGACCCCCCCATATTTTAAAAATTAAAATATGTACATACATATTAATTGTTGTGGTAATGTACACTGCAGTTTTTTTTTAAAGAAACACTTATTAAATGCAGTGCATGCAAATAAAAATAATTTATGTATATTTATTTATTTATTTGTTTGTTTGTTTGTTTGTTTGGATCATACAAATCAAAATTTTATGCAAAAGAGAAATATTTAAATATAAGTCTTGACTATCAATTTAAAAACTAAACGCATTCTTCCTGGATAAAAGTATTAATTTCTTTCAAAAAAAAAAAAGAAAGAAAGAAAGAAAGATATGACTGATCCCAAAATTTCGAATGGCAGTATATACAGTTGTGCTCATAAGTTTACATACCCCTTGCGGAATATGCAAATATGCTGAATGAAACAAAATAAAAGAGCTCATGAAAATTGCATGTTATTTTTTAATTAGTACTGTCCTGAATAAGCTATTTCACAAAACAGATGTTTATATATACTCCTCAAGAAAAAATAATAACTGAATTTATAAAAATGACCCCATTCATCAAGAATCTTAATACTTTGTGTCATTTCCTGATGATCCACAACTGTTTTTCTGTTTTGTGACAGTTGTTCATGAGTCCTGTGTTGGTCCTGAGCAGTTCAACTGCCTGCTGTTCTTCAAAAAAGATTTCAGATTAAGAGCTGGGGGTGAAAACTTTTGAATTTGAAGATCAGGGTAAATGTAATTTATTTTGTCTTCTGAGAAACATGTAACTATCTTTTGTAGCCTCTGAAGGGCAGTACTAAAAAAAAAAAAAAAAAAAAAAAAGAAAAAGATATTTAGGCAAAAAAAGAAAAATGTAAGAAAAATCTCCATTGTGTTCAAAAGTTTTCTCTTAATGCATGGTTTTTCCTTCTGGAGCATCAGTGAGCATTTTAAACTTCTGTAATAGTTGCATATGAGTCCCTCAGTTGTCCTCAGTGTGAAAAGATGGATCTCAAAATCATACAGTCACTTTTGGAAAAGGTTCAAATATGTAGAAGATGCTGGAAAACCAAAGAACGTGCAGGAGCTGGGGGATTTTTCTGAAGAACAGCAGGCAGTTGAACTGCTCCGGACCAACACAGGACTCATGAAGAACTGTCACAAAACAGAAAAACAGTCGTGGATCATCCAGGAAACGACACAAGATTCAAGGGTATGTAAACCTTTGAACGGGGTCATTTTTATAAATTCAGCTATTATTTTTTTCTTGTGGAGTATATATAAACATCTGTTATGTGAAATAGCTTATTCAGGACAGTACTAAATATAAATAAACTTATGAGCACACCTGTATATATACATATAATTTAAGATTAAATGAAGATATTCTGGAAATTCTTTTAAAAAAGTAAACCAGACACTCCTCCCCATGCAGTTAAATTTTTCAGACTGTTAAAGCAGCACTATGTAACTTTTTCTGTGTTAAAAATTTGCAAAATGTATATAATGATCGAGTACATCATGAATTCATCTTCCAAACCGCATTTTTGTCTTATTCCGAATCACTACGTTACACTTATAATAAGTACTTATATTTGGACTATTGTAGCCTGGTCGGGTCGTCACCGCTGCGGAGTAACACATACCTGTGTGAATCGCCATAGACATAAACGTAGAGAAGTAGCTCCGGTTGGAATGTTCTTCTGCGGGATGTGTGCAGTTCTGTATATTAACCGCTAGAGCGCCAAAAGTTACATAGTGCTGCTTTAAAGTAGATGGAGGAGAAAGCATAGCCAATTATTGTGTGCAGTTCTGTTTATTAACCGCTAGAGCGCCAAAAGTTACATAGTGCTGCTTTAAAGTAGATGGAGGAGAAAGCATAGCCAATTATCTTGAGGTCTAAATTGGTTTCACCCATCAGATGAGTCCACAATCAACAGGGCACAACGGCAGAAACCTGGCTCTCCTGGCTGACTCTTTGTCCCAACAAAGTGTCTATAATGTTTTGCTGGGTCTGCTCCTCATGATGGCTAATTACATTTGTTGTCGTTTTTTCCTTGGTCTTTCATCTTGATGGATTTTGTCACTGAAGTGTCTCCATCAAAACGCCGTAATCACGATGGTGGAGAGATTTCCCAAGGCCTGCCATTTTGTCTCTAGTCATTATGCTACAGCATAAAGAAGTTGTTTGACTGTCTAATAACATTAATTGCAACAGTGATTCATGAGTCCGGAATCGAGTCTTCGCAAACGATGCTTGAATATTGAATGCTAATTGTGATGCAATAATGGTTCATTGTAAATGTTGACAGGTGTCAAAAGTTGCCCTTGGGGGCTGTCAAATTCCAAACTGGAACAGCATTACTTGCCTGATTGAACACTGACATGAACAGCGGTGCATCCCGAGCAGCTCATGATTTATGAAAATAACTTCACATGCGGGCAGCCTTTGGAAAAAAAGGAGTGATCTGAGCACTGAGCACGACCTATGTGTGTACGTGCCTGCCACTAACCAAGGACTCATTTGTTTGATTAAGTGTCTTGTGTGCACAACCATTTTGCTGAGACCTCCACTGCATGATCTCTGAACATAATCTCTGATATGGCCTCATTGCCTGAGCGATGAAGGATGTTTTCTGTAAAATTTAAGTGGTCTGTTTAATCAGAGACTGTTAACTGCGGAGACGATCCACTCATACATACACGAATATTAAAAATTGCATTGCTCAATATGGCAGCCATATAGTCCCGACTTACACTTAAAAGAGCCAGTTGTCTTGTTGATAGAGTCATTGCAATGTTTAAAATGGAGGTCCTGCCTTAGTTAAGAGAACGTACATGCACATGCTGCAAAAAATGACGTCTTATGAGCATTTAATGAGCTCTTAAAACAAGATACATTGGCCTGAGAAGTAACACTGCGTAAGACATTAAGTCTAGATTGTATCTTGAATGTAAGTGTATTTTGTTGATTCGTCACGTTGCACTCATGCATACATTCTCTAAAAGGCAGGGTAAGTGATTTGGTTCAAAAACATTTTTTGTTATGCTGGTTGAAAGTCTCTTCAAATCCCAATAGCAATCACTAAGTGGTCTAAATGTATTTATTTATATTTATATTGATATATTCTGTGGAAGGGAATAAGATTAAAACGTTTGTTTAATCATATCTCTCAGTCCGAGGACTAGGCTATCTGCCTGTCAATATACTTTCGCATACCCTGTTCGGATGGTGGGATCTTGTGCTTTCAAAGCTACAGCTTGCTATTGCTAGATTTTTGAAATGCTCTACCTTTAATATCTAAATTAATCAGTTACACTTTATTTTATGGTGTCCTTATTACAGTGTACTTTTACATGAGCAATAGTACTGTAATGTTATTTAACAACATGTACTTACTATAGAGTTAGGATTAGGATTTGGTTTTTAAGGTATATGTTTTACTGACAGATTAATGTTGTTTTAACAAACAATGTTGGTCTTGTTGGTCCCATTTAAGCAGATAAGAGTTGTACTTGCATGACTGGAAATAGCTGCCCAGGGATGTTATGAATATGGCTGAAGGGTGAGCTCAAAGGCATAATGCCCATTCACAGATTTTTTGAGCCAAGTGGATTTTGAATGTAGCTTCAAAAAGACAAAAAATAGCAGAGTAATATTTTTTTATATTTCATACAATCACACCGGCATGATTAGAACGTGCAGTGCGGCACAGCATCAGCTGCTAAATTCAAATCTGCGTAAGCGCTTTGGCTGGCGCTGAGCCGGAGACACAGGCGTTTTTATAGCGCTGCGCACTATAACCTTTTTGATTTGATTCTGTTGAGCTTATGAATGCAATGACCAATCAGAGGCGTTCAGATGAGTCATCGTTGACATGCCGGTGTTTTGTTCACTTTCTCGCTGAAGGAATTCTGCTCTCTGATGAATTCTCTCATCAGAAACAGCAAAGTGCAGATGTGCATACGATGTAAGTAGGATATACCGGTACATTTCACACTGTAAACAGCTTCAGTGATTATAATGAGAGGTTTTGAGAGTGCTTAAAATATTCTTTGATAATGTAAATGTTCTTTGATTTATTTATGTACAATGAAAGTGTTATAATTATGTCGTATTAAAAATATTTTATGGCATGACACCCATATCTGGTAGCTACTTGAGTAAAAAGATGGGTTTTTACATGTAGTTAATAGATTAGGCTATTTTGCCCATCGCCCATTATAGACCAACTATCATAATCTATAAAGGTGAAAAATGCATTTACTTACACATATTTGAGCATCGAGATATTTCATGATATAGTTAATACGTTTGGGAATATTTCGAATAAAAAGGAAAAAATAAATAAAACATAAGCCTATATCAATTATACTTATATATTGCTGTGTGTCACACAAGCATGACGAGCACCCGCCCCAGCGCATACCCCCACCCCCGCCTTCACTTGTGCACCCTCAAAAAAAAAAAACCTATGAAAAAGTGCTTGACGCCCCTGTGTGAGCTGAATTAATTTAAATGGTTTTGGTCTTCTTTTCCTTGCCGTTTATGTATGCCCTTTAAAAGTCATGTGAACAGCTACCATTGTGAGCCACTAATAGCACCATTAGCCTTGACCAGAGGAACTTGCCTCTTGTGAACATGTTAGTGATTACGCTAAATAAAAATCTGTTTTTAATTTTCAGTTGTTACCCAACCAGTTATGTGTTTCACTGCCTCTGGTGGTCTAAAGCATTTATTTTGAGCTCCTTTATATAGCGTTTTGGATTTCTGCTGTTGTTTGTCAATGCTATCAAGTGATACTGTTAGAATTTGATTGTTTTCTGAATTTTAAGATGATTAATTTTTGTTATTTCTGTTACGTTGTGGGTTACAGTCATTGTTCTTTTGCTTTACTCGGTGCAAGCACGAGTATCCCGTCATCAGTCTAACACTATCCAATCAAAAATAGCCGTGATGAATAACAATTTGAAATTAGGTGTCCTTTGGATGTATGAAAACAATTGCACACTCTTTGATTCTAGCTTCAAGAAGCAGAAGTAAAAAACATGAACACTGCACTGCAGACTGATCTCATATGTTCAGTTACATCAGCATGTGCTTACTTCCTCAGTTCAATCCAATGGAAAACTAGAAAAGTACACCATCTGTTAAACACCCAAGCACTGTTTTCCCAACAGACAAATACTCTGTAAAGGTCAAACCTTCTTTCTAGTGTACTATAGTGCTGATAGAATCTCTCCTATCAACTTATGCAATCAAATGTTATTTTTAACCTCTTTTCATGAGTATTTCCATAAAAAGCGTATCAGTAAAGCCTCTTCACTTATGCATATAGCATCCACTCTTCCATGTAGCCGTTTTGCGGAGAGGATGAGATCTCAGTTCTGAGTTCTTTTTACACACTCCTGCTTTCTTGACTATAATGCTTCTGTGAAAGACAATGTCACGCCAAGGAAATTGTTGCTTAGCAATTCTTCTCTCAACAGGATTGCTTTAATTCCTATCTATAGTACATCTCCTCTAATATTATTTGCTCAAATAATCTAAACAGTGTTCCTGAAAAGCTCTGATACTCTGGACCCAAGTAGGCTACCTGTGAAAGACTTCATTAACATTGACTGCTAGAGATAACGGTAACAAAAGCTTCCTTTTCCGGCTCTTCAGCATTCATTAACAACTAAAAAAAAAAAAAAAAAAATCGGCTCACCTCTTCGCTTACATAGTTATATGTGCTCAGTTCAATAAAATTGGATATATTACCTTACCTGAACTAACCATTACCTTCTCCAAAGCAGGCTGAGTAGCAGTCTTACACAGTCACGCCAATAGCTGTTATCTGGCTTTCCAATGATAAATGCCAGCATTGTATTGACTTTACTGTGGGTCACTGCTTAGCTCTCCACACCTGTTTACTTTGACAAATAACCAACGAACTTCCAGTTCTTTTAACCCTGTCAGATAACTGTGCCCAATGACTTCTGCCAAATGCAGAATGCCATCTGCTTGCAAATACACATATACTAAAGCCCTGGAAACCCGCATGAAAATCCCAAGCAACTCTATTTCTCTCTCTCTCTATATATGTTACAATTTAAAAGAACTGTTTTAATTTTTAATATATTTTAAAATGTAATCTATTCCTGTGATGCAAAGGCATTACTGCAGTCTTCAGTGTCACATGATCCTTCAGATGTCATTCTAATATACTGATTTGGTGCTCAGGAAACATTTCTTCTTATCAATGTTGAAAATTGTGCTGGTTAATATATTTGTGGAAAATTTGATTTTTCTTAATTTTTTGATGAACAAAAAGTTCAAAAGGGCAGAAATTATTTGAAAAATAAATATTTTCAACATTATAAATGTATTTGCTGCCAGTTTTAATAAATATGTCCTTGCTGAATAAAAGTGTACAGTTCCAACTGATGCTTTTTCAGTGTAAATCAGTTCATTTTTAATTACTGCACTGATATTAATGTTATTTCCCACTTGACTGCTTCAGATGTACTTTCTGGCTTTTGGCACTTTTTGGAAGTCAAAAGAAACCTGAAATGTCATTTTTTTAATGGAAATTAATGGTGTAATGCTCAAGAGTTCGTTACTTATAAATTATGACTTTTATTAGGACTTCTAGAAAAAGACAATTACTCAGCTCATGGGAAGTTCAAAATGTTTGTGTGGGAGAAGAAACTGGAGACGAACAGGATGAAAGTTCTCAAGTTTTGATTATTTTAGTTATTAATTTTATAATTAAAGGAATATGTAAAATACACTATTTTATATTGCATTCTATAATAATGTATAAACATAATACTAATAATTGTATTAATTGTTTATAATAATAACATTGTTTGTTTGTTTGTTTTTAATTTCAAAGCATTATGCTTTTGAAGTCAATATAGTTTTTCACTGAACATCATTGAACTTTCACTTACCTTTTAAGGTAGAGGTAGACTTAGGGTCTGTTCTGAGAGGGCACATTATTTGTTTATGATATCTATGATTTTTGTAGTTGTTGTTTTTAACTTGTTCATCCATGTACCATGTACATTCATACATGTATAATACAATATTTGTATTGTAAGCTGTAGAGTTTTATGGGGATATTTGGCACCACTGAATCTTTGGTTATTAGAAGAGCGCTATAGATTCATCTTTGACATTAATTTTACCGTAATGAGTGAATGAAAGCATATTCCAGTGCCAAAACTACGAGAGTGATGAATTCTGAATGACCTTAGAGGTTTCACAGGGAGCTTTGTGCCTATCTTGAGTGACACATGACAGATTGGGATCAAAAATGATCCAATCTAATTTTTTTAAGTCTGTCTCTTTGTGTGTGTGATGTATTATTCACACTTGCTGACACTTTTAAGTTTAAGAAATTGATATTACAGCTGTTTAAAAGTCAGTACTGTCAGAAAGAGGCGTTTAAGTTAAACACTGATCCGAACTCATTTCCATTTCAAACCTGCCACTCAGAAACCTTGTTGTGATTCTGTGCTACGTGAAAGATTTAGCCTTCTCTGTATCCACTGAATTACTCAACAAGTTTACACCTGCAAGCGCACTAGCAATTTGGATTTGCTATGCATATGCATATGATGAATATTCAAGTTTGAGGTTAGATTTTTAAAAAACTATTGCCTTTGATTGTGAAACTTAGCCAAGAACCATAGTAACCACAAGATGGTTCCTCAGAGAATTGTAATGGCCAAAACAGTGAAGTCATAAAAAAACTCTTTACTGGGGTGTAAAATCTGCAATTACTGGAAAAAGAAGCGTGTTTACAAGCCAAAAATTTGCTTTAAAGTGAGAAATGGGAATCTAATGAGCATGTGGGCGGAGTCAGATATTGCATTCTTTTCGGAACGCATTCATAATTCAGTGAATAGCTGAACATTAAACCTGAACGTTTGTTTGAATTTATGTGGGTGCCAGTAAAGCATGTAGCTGAAGTAGGTTGTCCACACATTATTGGGTATGTTGTGTATTCACTCTGCAGTTGGAGGGAAAACAGAATAAAATCTAGAGAGAATATCATCCGTCATGGCAGGGAACTAATGACACGCAGCGTGCTGCATACACATTCCCATAAAAACGTTTACCAAGGAAGTGACATTTAACATGTAAATCTCTTCATGCCTCAACTCTCACTTCTAATGTAGACTCACTAGAGAGCATGTCGTGACTCTGCACTGGGCGATAAATAGATTACGGCAAATATGGTGAGGGAATGAATGAGCCGCTGCGCACAATACACTCTGTAACCACTTATACAGATTCACTCTTCAGTTTATGTGGAACAAGAGTGAAGGAAGAACACTGAAGGCAGAGATGAGGGAGTGCTGAGGAGGTCCATAATACCTGGAGAAAGCTACATGTTCTCATTTATGTCAGTCAGTAGCAATTACTTGGCTGGTGCAGGACTACAGAGGTATGCAATTTGAAATCTGCACTTAAAAATAAAGGTTTGGTATTTTCTGTTGTACCAAAGGTGAACTATTGTGAACTAACTATTGTAGCTAGTCAACACTAAATTCATCTCCATCCTTCATCTATTTGTATTGTGTTATATCCATCCCTCATTTCTATTGATATATATATATATATATATTTATTTTATTTTATTTTTTTTGCCATGACTACTTGTAGTGACTATTTGCACAGAGAGATGTTAACATTATTTGTACTTAAAGTAATATTTATTGCTATTTGTATTTCCTCTTCCTTTTTCTTATATATGTTTTGTTCCTTGCAAGAGTAAAATTGGGTTTCTCACACTTCAGTGCTGCAACAGTCTAGTATTTGAGGTCCAAAAAACTAACAAACAAGAACAGTTATTATTTTTTGTATTTTTGGACTGTAAATCTCAAATAGATATACATAAATAGTACATTTACCCTGGGTAATTCAGAAAACAAGTCTCAGTTTCATAAGTTCTAATGTATTTTATATTGTAGTCTTTGACAAGTTACAATAAAGGTTTTCAAAACTTTGCATGCATATTTATGACCCAAAATGAAAAATATTCACAAGATTTCAAGAACAAAATAAATAGTTGAACCAGTATTTCGGGCAGTGAAAACATAGAGTGTGGATCAAACTGACCCCAACAAAACAATTTATTTCATCAGAGTACATGGTTACTTTTGAATGGCCATCAATGGAGAAAGATGCTTTTTGTTGATATAATGGTGTAGTTATGACATCTACCAGCAGGGGCTAATGGGACTAACCAGGACAATATTTGCTTGTAATACAATTCAGTTATATTAGATTGGCCAGTGGAGGAATCCTCACTTTAAATATGTACTATTTTGTGTATAATATTAATATTCTTATTTTTTCTCTGTATTCATTTAACCAAAAGAAGACTGTGCCAGGTCAGGTGAACAGATTTTAACATCCAGATGCTTGAACATCTGTTACAACTAGATAACACAAATTACAACCGGTTTTCAATAGTTATCAGTTGCGCTCCATGTGAGCTCCAGGCACATTTTGTACTCTAAATCCTCACCATTTAAAACAAGCTTCAGTGATTGTTCTTTATTTCCCCTTATGACAGTATTGTTTGTTGTGAGTTAAATGTCTGTCCTGAGGTTGCTCTGTGGATGAAGCAATATGAAACAACATTTTTTCAATCGTTCTCTTGAAATATCAGCATGGTACAATGCCAGCAAGTGGTCTGCATGTACAAAGATGTGAACATGATGTCCTGCTGATCTAGACACACATAATGAATGTTGTAATTGCAGTTTTCTTTGCTTAAAATAATGAATCATTCAAAAAATGGAAGAAGCTGCAGAAACTGCTATAAATAATGATGACAGAATTGTCAGTTTTGAGTGAACTAACCATTAAAGTAGGAAAAATGGTAGGCAGAACACTTTATAACATCCTGCTGTCCATCCTGCATACAGGCTTTCTGTACAAGCTGCTGTAGTTTAAGCATCCTGATATTTCAGAAAATTAAATTCGAATTGAACATTCAGGAAGTGTATTTTTGGAGGTTTAGGCTTGTTCTAGTTCCGTTGCGTGTACCACTGGGACGTCTGTTTAGCATCAGGAGCTGTTGAAGAAGATTGATGAAGTCCAAGAAGCTGCAGAAACTGCTATAAATAATGATGACAGAATTGTCAGTTTTGAGTGAACTAACCATTAAAGTAGGAAAAATGGTAGGCAGAACACTTTATAACATCCTGCTGTCCATCCTGCATACAGGCTTTCTGTACAAGCTGCTGTAGTTTAAGCATCCTGATATTTCAGAAAATGAAATTCGAATTGAACATTCAGGAAGTGTATTTTTGGAGGTTTAGGCTTGTTCTAGTTCCGTTGCGTGGACCACTGGGACGTCTATTTAGCATCAGGAGCTGTTGAAGAAGATTGATGAAGTCCAGTGGGACCCCCACAAGCCAGTGTTCCAACACAAGCCAAGATGTGTATTGAAAAAAAAAAAACCATTTGTGATTGTGGTGTTAAGGGATTTATTTGTTTACCCTGTTGTCACAGTGTCTTAAAATGAATATTTTTTTATTGCATATAATGCTAAAAATTTGCTACTGTGAAAAAACCCATGGAAAGTGTTGAGAGACTATAAAAGCTGATGAATGACTAGCGTCCCAGATTCAGTGCGTTTGTGTGGGTGTGTATCTGTTTGGGTAGTTGTGTGTGTGTGAGAGACAGAGTGTGCATTTCCATGCATGACTGTCTTGCACAGAGATTATGACGTCACCGGATTGCCTCTCCATCAGTGTGTCTTGGACTCAGACTTTGTGTGTGTGCTTCGGTTTGTATTTTCATAGCATTCCATTCTCTCTGTTCCATGACTATCTCTAGTGTGTGTTTGTGCTCAGCATGATCTCATTAGTTGGTGATTCTTCAATTAGGGCAACTATTCTGTCTCCAAGGATGTTTGAAAAGACAGTTCAGTATTATATTACATTACATTACATTATATTATATTATATTTTTGTAATCCATTTTGTAATTTTTTGTAACAACCTTTTTAACAGTCATTTTTATACTGCATTTTGTTTTCAAACTGTTTTTTTTTCTTCCTGCGACTGCTTTTTTGCCATCATACATACACCTTATTTTCAAAGGTTTTGTTCTCTGCAAACAAGTTTTGTCCTACATTTCAGCACAGCTTCTTATAAATAAAACCACCATTGATTCACACTAGGGGTGACAATCAAACATCCCTGGCAACAAACAATGTCCTCGGCAGCAAAGAGAGCAACATTGTTACAGGTTGTCTAGACTACAGATTCTGTCTTGGATGAGTGTGTGATATTTCAATATTTGTGTAGCAACTCCATTGGTTCTCAAAGTCCTCAAGCCAAGTACCACATTTAGTCGAATCAGAACATTCTCGTACCACCTAATCACAACAATGTTGCTCTAATTTATTAGATTTTGAGATCAAGATTAAGGACTGTGTGAGTGACATGATATCATGTTTTGATTAATATCAATATTTTTGTATTTAAGATAAATATTAGTGATGTAAAACCCTCATCAGTCCTCTGACTGGCCATTTACTAGAGATGGAATCATACGGAATTTAAAGATTCTGATTGTTTTGAATGATTCTGGTTCCGTAATGGATTAAATAATGATTTTTTTTTTTAATTATTCAAAGCAATAAATATTGGAGAAAATTCTTAATTCTTTCATTCCTTAATGCTTTTTCAGACCCATTTTCTTTATTTGGATGACATGCAAATTTTGCAGTCCAATTCAAACATAAACACTGCATATATTTTGGGTCAACATAGTCTATAGTAAAATGTCTGCCTTTCTAGAAGCAACTGGAACTGCTAGATCACTCTGGTTACATTGTCAGTTAATGTCATGCTGAATCCAGTATTTCTGAATCAGCTTGTCTTCATGAAGTTGAGCTTCTAGAAGCTGCTCACAGACTTGGAAGGCAAAAGGAGTAATATCACACTTTTTTTTTTCTCAGCGTTGCAACTTGAGAAAGGTCATCCTATTCACATCATGCCAAAAAAACCCTTTGAAAATATCTAAATGTTGCATTCCACATTTGTTATGTTACATAGATGTTGCTCAGTATTGAAAATTGCATATATTAAAAAAAACTGTACTGTAAATGTATTAATAATAATAATTGATGCATTTAGCAGATGCTTTTATCCAAAGCGACTGACAGTGCATTCAGGCTATACATTTTTTACCAGTATGTTTTTAGATTTAGATTTAAATTTAGAATTGAAATGTTCTAAGAGTCTGTGAAAAAGAGTCTGTGAATGAGTAATTTGTTTCCTCAGATCATTGCAGATGAAGGTGTTCCTCCTTCAGATTCTAAAGATATCCATAATCATCCTCCCCCTTTTCCCCAGTAGGACCACTGGAAGGATTGCATCCGTATTCCAGGTTAAACTTTTAACCATCAGAGGGATTTATAATATTACACAATCTCTTCTTACTCTGATCATTAGAGTAATGATCTGATTTCATCATACTGAAGGTAAACACACACATATATACTCGCCCCTTCATTGCATCACTGGGGCATTTGGGAGCCTTTACGTGTTGCTGTTTTTGAAGCCCACGTCTTATTGAATCCTCAGTCAAATGACATCACAGATGAAGCTCGGAATCTCCAGTGTGAGAAAAACATGTTCAGAGACTCATCCGACCGGTAAAATTCCCTCACATTAGCAAGATTGACAGTCGCTTTCTCTTCCCTCCTCCAGGATCTCAAATTGGTTTATCTGATATGATTTACGGACGTTTGCACATTAGGTAGACACTTTTCATCATACCCTTGTGACCCACTGAAAATCTGGGACTACGATTTTAACCTGGACAGTTCTTGAAAAAATTAACAATTAGGCTATAAAGAAGCAAGAAATATTTGGCCATCTTAAGACTTTTGAAGCACAGAATATTGAAAAAAAAGAAAAAAAGAGAAGCTGTGGAAACACTATTTTTTATACTCAGTCCTCCTCTATTCTGTTCATTAATGGAAAGAAAAATTGGCGAAAGCCTGTCGTCAGCTCCTGACAGCGGTGACTGAAGCACTCCCCTCAGTCCATTTAAAGACCACGATCAACTGGCGGCCGAACACTGTTTTTTCCACATATATTTAAAAAGGGTCACTTTGTCACAAGGTGCTAAAAGGGCTTCGGGGGACAATATCTTTCATTTTATTGTCTCCATTGACGTGTTCTTCCACTGCTCTCAGTCTGTACTGGGAAAAAGAGGCTGGAACATGATTTTAATGTTATTGAAAATGACTGCCTTATTGTAAAAGGCACTGCTAAGCATTTTTCCTCTGGCCAAGGACTAAATGCAGTGTTGTATGAAAGCTGGCTTTGATGTTAGAATAGAGATTTGTTGCATGTTATTCAGTTTAGTGTACCAATCACTTAAGCTCAGAAAATGGGCCACCCTTGTCAATATTTGGAGAGCAAATAAATGAGGATTGAACACAGCTCATACAATGTCACAAAATGTTTCAGGTTTAGTTTCCTTCTCAGGAAACTTCACTCTAATTACTTTTTCTTGCTTCACCTACAGTAAATGTCACCATGGTGCTATATTCATATTTTAAAATGTAATTTATTCCTGTAAAGGCAAAGCCAGTACTCTAGTCTACAGTGATCCTTCAGAAATCATTCTAATATGCTGATTTGCTAATCAAGAAACATTTCTTATTATTATCAATGTTGGTTGTGACTTTTAATCTGCTTAATGCAACCTTGTTTATTAATAATAATAAGTAATAATCACTTAATTAGTAATAATAAATATGAATTAAGTATTAAGCTTGAGTCCATTTCAATGTAACAATCTATTTTAGTGTTGTTTCTTGTATGAGACAACAATCAAACATCAAACAATCTCTTGAATACAACAAAGTCCATTGCTGAAGTCCATTGTCCAAGCAGAATGCTGAATTGTAGAGAGTAATATAACTCATTGAAAGGAACATTATAATCAAACTACAAAGCAAAGGGACCTCAGCCAGTCCCACTGATTAGTCAATATTATTGGGGGTTGTAGGAATAGACATTTTAAAAAAGTGAAACCCCTAAAGACCAGATAAAAGGAGGAAAGAGACAACAACGCTCCATCTGAACTAATACCCTTCATTCAGAGATAGCAAATCACCAATCTATGGCAAGAGCATGGCTTGGAATTAGAAAACTCAGTTTTACATAATTAAGTTTTTGCTATTTAGAGCCACCACTGTAAACTTAAGACCTTTGCTGTGAACATTGAATTATGTTCAGTTTATTGTGTTAGTCTGATGGGTTCATGTAACAAAATTTGGGTTGATCTATCTGGGGTATTTAAAATGATATTGTTTACAGTAATCACAGTTATTTACATCATACACTGAGTGAGAACCAGAAACCAGTGTATTAATTAACGTGAAAGTCACAGGTATATTTATAGTGTGCAGTTGTTGATTGAATCCAGGCTTGCTAAACTATATTTTTCTTCTCTGTCAGCTCGCCGTCCCTAAATCTAGGGCCAGCTTCCCAGTCTCAAAGACTGCTGAACAGGGAGAAAGAATCTGCTATATTTAGCCCAACTGGCATGCTTTGAAACATCAAGGATGCAGAGAGACAGAGAGAGAGAGAGAGAGGTAAGGAGGAAGAGAGAAAGTATAGGAAGGGAAGAGTGCCAACCTTTTGTCATAGAAGTCTATAGATGGATTGTTTTATATATGCAATTTACTCAGCCTCCTGCAGAAGTTCTGAGGAGGTTCTTAATAGAAGTTAATTGCCCTGCCGCCTGATTCTTCTGTATTTGGAATAAATTCTGCAGATTGTAGGTTACCCATGCCTGCCTCTAAAATAATACTGCCGGGGGTGTTGGGGGTGTGGCTTGTAATTTTACAAGCCAGCAGATATTTTTATAAACAATATTAATCTGTAATATTTGTATATTATGTCCAAACAGAAAATAATTTCTGTAGAATAGAAAAACCAGCCAGACAACATTGTTAGTTGTCCAGAACCAGCTATAACTGGGTTTTATAGTGTACTAACATGTATTTTGTGATATACCTACTCTTTGTGTGGTTTGTTCAGCTTTTGCCCAGGTTAATTTGATTTGACTGGTAAAAATAATTTATTCTTTAAACAGTATAATTTTACAGTCTCAGTAATTAACATTAGTTAATGCGGTAGCTAACATAAATTAACAATGAGCAATATATTTCTTTCAGCATTTATTTATCGTTGTTAATGTTAGATAATAAAAATATAACTGTTAATGTTTGTTCACGTTATTTTAAAGTGCATTAAAGGGTTAGTTCACCCAAAAATGAAAATTAGTCCATAAATTACTCACCCTCAAGTCATCCTAGGTGTATATGACTTTCTTCTTTCAGACGAATCCAGTCGGAGTTATATTAAACATTGTCTTTGATCTTTCAAGCTGTTTAATGGCACTCAGCGGGTGTTGCAGTGCATCAGTCCAAAAGAAGTTAAATAAAAAGTGCCCATCCTTAATAAAAAGTGTCTCACACAGCTCTGGGGAGTGAACAAAGTCCTCCTGTAGCGAATCGATGTGTTTTCGTAAGAAAAATAACCATATTTAAAATGTAATAATCAATTTAATCTAGCTTGCTCACTGCCGATATGGCTAGCAAAGTTCCTTGATTATTATGCCGGAATGAGAGTATAGTTCCTAGCCATATCGGCCTATAAAATCGCAATTTTTCATTTTCTGTCTATCTTAGTACACGATGTAACTACAGAAGAGTCAAGTTTTAAATAGGAAAAATATCT
>NW_015551076.1:2031946-2035935 GCF_001515605.1 Sinocyclocheilus anshuiensis | reverse complement strand
TCATCCTAGGTGTATATGACTTTCTTCTTTCAGACGAATCCAGTCGGAGTTATATTAAACATTGTCTTTGATCTTTCAAGCTGTTTAATGGCACTCAGCGGGTGTTGCAGTGCATCAGTCCAAAAGAAGTTAAATAAAAAGTGCCCATCCTTAATAAAAAGTGTCTCACACAGCTCTGGGGAGTGAACAAAGTCCTCCTGTAGCGAATCGATGTGTTTTCGTAAGAAAAATAACCATATTTAAAATGTAATAATCAATTTAATCTAGCTTGCTCACTGCCGATATGGCTAGCAAAGTTCCTTGATTATTACGCCGGAATGAGAGTTTAGTTCCTAGCCATATCGGCCTATAAAATCGCAATTTTTCATTTTCTGTCTATCTTAGTACACGATGTAACTACAGAAGAGTCAAGTTTTAAATAGGAAAAATATCTAAACTCTTTGGTCATTTTTGAGCGAGATGCTAACGGTCTAATCAGATTCAATGATCTATGCTAAGCTACAGCTAAAAGTGCTACCGCCAGACCCGGAGATCAGCTGAATGGATTCGAAAACGGTAAAACTCAACTGTTTAACTCTAGGGGAGTTGAAAAATTAGCCTATTTTCAAAAATAGTGGAGTGTTCCTTTAAGGGTGAATAATTTATGGACTAATTTTCATTTTTGGGTGAACTAACCCTTTAACTAATGGAAACCAATAAAAACTAATGTTGTAGTTAACATTAACTAACAATAATGCTTCTACAGCATTTATTATGTAAGGTCCACATGATTGGCCCAACGGAGGTATCCAATGGTGGATGAATGTTTCCTGCATGTTCGGTCATTTCAGCGTGCAAAGTTATTAAATTTAGGTTAAATTCAAATCTGACTCCATTTTATTATCTAATCTGACTCCATTTTATTATGACCTCGCATTTGAGTTAGAATGTCAATTATTATTGATCATTTATAGGATAATTTATCTAGACATCTGATTATTATGTTTATTCTTTAATATCATTGTACTCGTTCATTCAGGTGCTCATGTCGCTCAAAGATATCGCTTCGGCCGTTAGCGCATCTTACGGTCACATTCTCGTTAGTCTTGGTTAGGTAATTGGCTAATACTTTAGATGACCACTCCTGTGCTTGCTCATTCTAAAAGTACTTTTAATTAGCCCCCATAGATTTGTACACACTTGAATAAAGCAGCATTATTTCTAGTCAGAGGTTATGACCACTACTATAGATATAAGCCGACCAACATTACTTTCTCTGATAGTAGCTTTGGTATGGTCATGCCATGGTCTCCACATGTACACTTAGCTAGAATAATATTACAATAAGCAGAGGTTAGGCTCACCCTATTTAGGCTGGTCGAACAACATCCAGTTGTTCCTTATAAGCCCTTACAATCTAAGTACACTTGAACTAATACCAAGTGTTAGCCGGATCTCTAAAGATACAGTTGGTGTGCCCTATGCTCCATCTCAACTGAATTTTAGTCTGTTACTAACCTGACGCAGGAAATGCGGTAACAAGGATACAACGTAATCTACTAGAGTCAATAATTACAGAGTAAAACAGAATAAAATCAAATGTAACAATTTATTATCAGTCAGATAAATATGTATTATGCCAATTACATAGCCAATTCGAAGATATCAAATCATATCAATACAAACATCAAACTCTCAAAGATAAATCTAAGAGTAGAAGATGCATACCTGACCTTAGAAAATACATACTGTAGTATGGAGTGTAGAGACACACACCACACTACGGGCTTTCTGGCTACAGAATCGCCCCGATCTTCTTGCAAGATTTCCTTAAGTGCTCAGCCCAAGACAAAACATCCCCCAAAATGGAGACAGGAACTAACAATTTGAATTTGTATTGATCAAGCCAAATGAACACCCTTTGGGACAGATGGTAATTTGCATGGAATGACACACCCTCTACAGTAATCAAAATATCTCTTAACTCTTAAGATCTGCATTATCTTTTAGTCTACTTTTGTAAAATTGAGACCATTGTACCACTCACCCTGAGACTATTCAAATGATACCAAACATGACTGTAAATATTACTTGCATTCATGTAGAACATTATACTATTGACCATTCTGAGTGAACCAAGCGGAGGGAGGATGGGTAAGGGGAAGGAAGGGAATGAAAAAGAACTGATGCATATGTGAGAGAGGCGTTTTCCCGCATTTTCTATCAGTGGGATGTGGAGACAGATGTCTGTATGTTAATGCACTGTGTGTGTATTGTCCGTCTCAGAAGATAAAAGTGTCTGAGGTTCTGTAAATCTTACAATTAACCCTAGTTAAACTAATGTAGTTAACCGATGTTAATAAATGGAGCTTTATTATAAAATTTTACCCTTTAGACAAACAATTTTGTTGAATTTTGAAAGTGATGATTGAATTGGTAGCGTGTCATTTCTACATTGCTGGCATCACCAAGCAGGCAGACATAGTAAAAGTAGTATGCTAGTATGTCATTCAAATTTAAACATTGAAAAATTACACACTTCACCTTCAAAATGAAAAATTCAGAGCACAATTGAATTTGGAGAAGGCTGACATGGTTCATTGACATGGTAAATGACTGCTTTCAGTGCATGAAATGTAGAGTGGTAATGTATTATTAAGACTGATCTTTGACCTTTCATACCCTCAAAAGGTTCCTGACTAAGAAGATCATAAAATCAATACGAGACAAAAGAAATGTGATATCTTTGCCCCAAGGCTGAGAGAAACCAAAGAAGATATCTGATGGAGTGATGTTGACCTGCATAGTGAGATGCATGCAACTATATGAGATATTGTGATTAGTTGAGAATGGAGAATGGACTATTTACCCAACATTTGTGTGTGCAGTGCGTTTGTATGCTTATTAGAGTTTATGTTGTTGGCTTAGCAACATGTGAGGAATGCTAGTTATATGAGTTGCTGTCTTTGTTGAGTCGTTCATGAGGTTTTCTTTCAGTTAGGTTGTTTTTTTAAGATACTTATGTAGGCAGCGTATACAATAGCATGGCAGCTCATTATGTATTGTAGCTAAGCCTTAATGTGTAGAAATGTGGGGAGAAATATTCTTCCAAAAAAGGCGTTGTCTCAAAGTCTGCTTAGGTAACAGATGGAGAAAATAACTGGACTCTAGTTTCTGAAATCCAAATATGTCAACAGGTAAGTTGAGTTTGTTTATCTGTTATAAATTAATTAAATAAATAAATCGTTCAGTCATCACAGCTTTTAGGATAGTTTACTGCTGTAAGACATGCTGCTGCTGCACGTATAGCATACATGAAATCTGTAGCAGATCTATATGGGTGGAGCTAGGGGAGGTTAAGGGTTTTTGATATTGCGCTGCAAGACTGACTTACAGCAAACACAGAACCAAACTATTTAAATGTTTAGCAGTAAGCTCATGGGCTGCAGAATCAGCAGAAGCCAAACAGCTTGTGTCATGTTGTGATGATGTCATTTGTTTGCGGAATACATAAAGAATCTATCAGCCTGTGCCATCTAGAGTTTCATGACTGATTTAGATATTAAAGGTCCCATGACATGCTGCTTTTTGGATGCTTTTATATAGGCCTAAGTGGTCCCTAGTACTGTATCTGAAGTCTCTTTCCCGAAATTCAGCCTTGGTGCAGAATTTCAGCCACTACGAGCCAGTCCCACAATGAGCTTTCCTTAGGACGTGCCATTTCTGTGTCTGTAGCTTTAAATGCTAATGAGGAGGAGAGAGGCGGGGCAACTGCCATGCTTCACTCGTTTGCAAGCCATGATGTCTCTCGAGGAAAAAAAAATATTGCGCTCGCCTTGCATGGTAGTAGCTCATTTTCTAATGGGCGGGCCAAATTCTCTGGGCGGGCAAAGCAGAGAAAGGGGAGGTAACCTTTCCCCGTATGACGACATAAAGGGAAGATTCCAGATTGGGCCATCTGAGCTTTCATTTTCTCAAAGGAGAAGCAGGATACCCAGGGCTCGGTTTAC
>NW_015551076.1:2002018-2031813 GCF_001515605.1 Sinocyclocheilus anshuiensis | reverse complement strand
CATATTAATGTTAAAAAACCTCATAAAGTGAAATTTTCATGCCATGGGACCTTTAAAAGTAAACTCAGATTTAATGTGTAGAATTGATTTTGGGATTATGTTCACCATTTACTCACCCTCTCATCTTTTCCAGTTAGTGTGACTTTCCTTCGGTCTTCTAATCTAGGGAGTACAAAAGAAGAAATTTTGATGTTTTCTATGCACTTATCCATTTGTTTACAACTGAACTGAGCTATTTGAACTGGAACTTTCAAGCTTAGAAAATATGATCATATTACCCCAATTTTACAGTCTCTGCACTGGCTATCTATTAAGTTCTGTATCAGTTACAGAATATTATTACTTACCTACAAAAAAAAAAAAAAAAAAAAGCTTCAAAAAGTACAAAAAAGTTTGGTCCATACAACTAGAGCAATACTTTGTCTTATGTTGTTTGACATGATATGATCCCTTATGAAAATTAACCATGGTTTTACTACAAATAAAACCATAAAACCATGGTTACTATAGTTAAACCATGGTAACCACAAATTAACCATAGTTTTGCTACACTAACCACAGTCTAACCATGGTATTTGTACAGTAGTAAAACTGTAGTTATACAAATGGTAAAAAAACATCCCTGGGTTACGTATGCAACCATGGTTCCCCGAAGGAATGAGACGCTGCGTCGAAACACAATGGAAACGCATCCAGCGTGACCATGCTCTGAATCACGCGTGCAATCAGTCCAATGTAATGGCAAAATGTCACAGGCGGGGTGACGAAGTGAGCAGGAAGCTTAAAAGCACATACGGTGGAGACAGCAGCAGCTTTTGGTAAAAGAAGGAAGCGCTCGCAGGGATGTCGGCAGTATGGCAATGAGACGCAGCATCTCGCTCCCTTGGGGAACCATGCTTACATATCTAACTCAGGTGACGATCCCCTTCAGGAACTCAAGCTGCATCGAAACGCTATGGGAAGTATGCCCAGGCCACCAGACTTGCAAATCCCTGCCTAATGTGGAAGAGTACAGCTAGGGCAAGAGAACAGCGGAATCAGGAGCGGCATGAACATCGAGGTTGTGAAACTTTACGAAAGTGAGTGGCGTGGACCAGCAAACCAGATGTCGAGCATGGGGACCCCCGACAGGAAAGCCTTGGAGGCCGCCATGCCCCTAGTAGAATGAGCCTTGACCCCTAAAGGGGAGGGAAGATCAGAGGACTCGTAGGAAAGAGAAATGTCATCCACAATCCACCTGCTGAAGGTCTGCTTAGTACCAGGGAGAGCCCACTTAGAAGAACCATAGCAAACAAAAAGCTGGTCCGACTTCCTCCACAGGGCAGCTCTGTGGACGTATGCATCCAGTACTTGCATATACAGTTAAGCTTCTGCTGGTCTGGGTCCCGGAAGGGAGGAGGGCAGAAGGCCTGCAATACGACCGGCCGTGGGACGGAGGAGGGCACTTTAGGCACACACCCCGATCTGGGGTACAGGAAGGCTTTGGCCATACCAGGCGCAAAGTCCAAGTAAGAAGCGGCCACTGAGAGGGCCTGTAAGTTGCCAACTGTCTTCAGGGAAGAGATAGCTAGGAGGAAGACAGTCTTGACTGTCAGAGCTCGATCTGAAATCTCCTCAAGGGACCCGAAGGGAGGTCTGCAGAGAGCCTCCAGAACCACGGCCAGGTCCCATGGAGGGACTCGAGAACGTACCGTTGGCCTCAGCCTCAGCGCACCATGCAGAAAACGTGTAACTAGTGGGTGTCTCCCCAAAGACTGACCACCAAGAGGGGTGTGGTAAGCAGCTATGGCCGCCACGTAGACCTTCAAGGTGGAGTGGGTTAACGCTGCAGAGAACAGGTCATGCAAGAACTCCAGCACTGAACAAACTGGGCAGTTAAATGGGTCGAGCTGGTGGTTGCCGCACCAAGAAGTGAGCAAGTTCCACTTCAAGGCGTACATTTTCGTTGAGGGTGCTCTGGACAGGAGGATGGTCTCAACAACAACAACCCCTCAGGGGTCACACCCACAGTTTCCACAACTCCGGGCGGTGGTGAAAGATGGTGACCCCCGCCTGAGAAAGGAGGTCCCTCCCGATGGGAATCTCCCATGGAGAGCCGTCGAGAAGGGACACAAGGTCCTAGAACCATACTCGGCCTGGCCAGAATGGGACAACTAGCAGAAGATGGACCCCGTCGCGGTGCACTCTCTCCAGAACTCCCGGGAGCAGAGCAATCGGGGGAAAGGCATACAGACGAAGCCTCGACCAAGTCTGTACCATACCATAGCATCCAGTCCGAGAGGAGCTGGGTGAGTGAGGGAGAACCAGAGGGGACAGTGTGAGGTCTCTTGAGACGCGAACAGGTCCGCCTAAGCCTGGCCAAACACTCTCCAAATCTGCTCCACCGTTTGGGGGCGGAGTCTCCATTCCCCGGGCCATGGCCCCTGCCTTGACAGGATGTCTGCTCCCTCGTTGAGGTGCCCAGGAATGTGAATTGCTTTCAAGGAGAAGAGTTTCCCATGAGCCCACAGGAGGATCTGGTGCGCCAGCCTCTAAAGGGGGCATGAGCGCAGACATCCCTGGTGGTTGATGTAAGAGACCACTGCTGTGTTGTCGGTGCGCACCAACACATGGTGGCCCCTTACATCTGGGAGAAAGTGTTTCAATGCTTGAAACACGGCCAACATCTCCAGGCAGTTGATGTGCCATGTGAGATGGCGGCCGCTCCACAGACCCTGGGCTGAGCGGCCACTCATGACTGCTCCCCAACCAGTGAGGGAGGCATTCGTCCTTAGCGTTACGCGATGACAAGGAGTCACCAGCACCTGGCCCTGGGACAGCAGCAGGGCCTGAGCTGCGAGGAACACTAGCGAGGGCTCCCTCCTCAAGGAGAGCCCTCCGGGAGTGAAGCATACGCAGCGAGAGCCGCTCGCAAGAGCTGACTGAGCGTGCTCCGCTCCGCTCCCAAACAAACAACACACAAACTGTGTGTATCCCCACCCGTGATGAAACGAGGCCAGGGAGTAACACATAGCTTGAAACGCTGTTTTTCGCCACTTTTGGATGCCATGACAATCTTTGCAACAAGACGCACAACAATAAATAGGACGTACACACAGAGAGCATTTACTGAATGACAGAAGCTGCCGCTTTCTCCACCACATGTGCTTTTAAGCTTCCTGGTCGCTACATCACCCTGTCTGTGATGTTTCGCCACTCCATTGGACTGATTGCACACGGGATTCAGAGCGTGGTCACGCTGAATGCGTTCCCATAATAAAACCATGGTTCATTTTCATAAGGGATAGCTTTGTGTAAAAAACAAAACAAAGCAACATTCAGTCATTATTGGAAGTGATTATTCACTTAAAATCTTGACATCTGCCCTGGCTTCTCTTGAAAATAAATCAAGAGTTCATTAAATTCATGAATGAATCATTCTTTTCAAAAAATCAGTTGATCCAGTTCACAAAACTGGCCTGAATGATCCGTTCACAAATTCATCTGTTCACCCTGTTTTTGTGCACATTTTGAAGTATTGCATCAGAGATGAGAGATGGAAAAGCCAAATTTTGAATAAAAGTCCCTTAATTCTCAAAAAAGTTTTTACGTCCGCTTAAAGTGTTTTTTTGACTTGTGCGAAAAAGGGTTAATGCAAATAATGGGAGATGGAAACAAATTTGCCAAATAAATTCCTTCATGCGGATCAAAAAAGTGATGTGACTTTGCGCTATAAGATGGCAAAACCTGACTAACCAGAGGACGGATCTCTTTTCACAGCATCTGAAATGTTGTTATGGTCATTCTAAAATGCCTGAGCAAAGTCTGTCGTCAAAGTATTTCTGTATGATTGCCTCCCAGAACTGTCTTACAACAGCAAACAGCAGGCATCCACCTCCGAAAGCAATGACAGCATTTATTGTGTTTCGTCTGCTCGCTCTGAGGTGCAAGTAATTTATTATATATGAAAATTATTATATTCAGTGGCTTTTCCCACTTTTCTTAGTGATATATAGTGCCAGTTTATCAGGAAGTGACGATTTTGTTATCTTTGACTCGGAGTTCAATTTGCAACTTTGGATGGAAACCCAGCTAGTGAAAACATTGGTCTTTTTGTTAATTTGGCTGAAATGTAGTGCAGAAGTCATATGGATTTCTTTGATGAAACATTTATTGTACCTTTATGGTGCTTTTTAAAAGCTTCAATCCACATTCATTATAATTACTTGGGAAAGTGCGGTCTTCTTTTTTGTTCCATGGAAGAAAGTAAGTCATACGGGTTTTGGAATGACATTACAGTGAGTGTATTATGACAGAATTTCCTCTTTTTGAGTATTCTGTTAACTGTGTTATGCATTTGGTGCAATGGCCTTTTCATTAGAGAAACCATCATGCACACACACATTCCTCTTAAGAAGTTAGCAAAGAGGCCAGATGTCTTACTCAAGAGCTAATGGCCTTCATGGCCACTTGGCAGGAGGCCACGGTCTGAATTAGCTGATGACAGAGTCGGTTAATGATACATGCTGTGGCCATGTGAAGAAATTAGTTTTATGCCAATATGGCAAGAGGAAGGAGAGGGTAGAATGAGTCCTGTGAAGCATGAACCAGTCAGCCCTGAAGAGACGAGAGCAGTGTCCACTCATGAATCCCAATCGATAGCGCTCTGTGATTAGTCACCTGCTAAATAGTGGCCACCCCGAGGACATGAGCTTCTCATCACCAGAAAGATGAGTTAGAAAGCGTTCAGGACCTCTGTGAGATCAGCAAATGTCAGCCAGGTCCCAGTCAGGATCCGTTCCACTTCTAACCATACCGTTCTACTGATCGCTGAAGCAATATGGCAGCTAATCAAAGGCTGTTTCATGAAAAGAGCTCTTGGCCATATGCTTTTATGATGGATCCAGAACTCTTGCATTGTGAAATAAGAATCACTCCTCTGAGTGAAGTGCTGTGATTATGGTGCCTTCTAAGATGCCTTGTTTTAGCCACATAATAAGGCAGCATCCCATCCATCACAAAAAATAAAATCCCAATGTATTTTGATGAACTTATGAAAAGAGCCCATCCAAGCAATAACGTTTTTATGATGCTTTATATTAAACCTGAGTTTGAAGTACTGCACTCGTTAGCATGGTCCAGTGTGCCCCTGCTGGTGGATGTTATCAACATCGACCAACAATTATATTATTTATATTATATTATATTATATTATATTATATTATATTATATTATATTATATTATATTATATTATTTTATATTATATTATATTATATTATATTATACTGTTGTGTGTATTGTATAGTGTGTATGAAAGAAGTTCATATGTACACCAAGGCTGCATTTATTTTATCAAAAATACCGTATAAAACTGTAATATTATGAAATATTATTACATTTTAAAATAACTGCTTCCTATTATTTAAAATTATTATTTAAAATGTAATTTATTCCTGTGATGGAAAGCTGAATTTCTAGCCACCATTACACCAGTCTTCAGTGTCATATGATCTTCAAAAAACAGTTGTACTTTTATGGAAACGTGATGCATTATTTTTCAGGATTCTTTGATAAATAGAAAGTTAAAAAGAACAGCATTTATTTAAAAAAATAATATTTTTTATAATAGAAATCTTTTAAAATGTTTTGAAACGTAAATGTCTTTAGTGTCATCTTAAATATAATTAATGCATCCTTGCTGTTTTTTAAGTTGTTGAAAAGTGTTTTTTTGTTTTTGTTTTTGTTAACTTAGTCTTACTGACCACAAACTTATGAAAAGTAGTATGTGTATATATTTCTACACATTGAATCCCAAATGAATGTAGAATTAGTGGCCAGTATTGTTAATACTGATACAATTCATATTTATTTAATGTCATTATTTCAGTTTGTGAGGGTATAATGAGTGATTATAGCCATTTAACATTAGATTAAATAGTAGACAATAACTTATAATATGTCCTGCACTAGCTGAGCAACTGTATTGAAGAATGGTAATGCTCATGGATAACTACCCTGGGTATTAGACCTATACTGGTACTAACACTTACTGGCGTGTTAGTTATGTCCACACAGTAAATTAAGAAGAAAGGGAGTATTTTAGCCTTAAAAAGATGAAGCACAATGCCTTATATATGTACTGTACATCAACCCTCCTCCACAGATAAGACAGCAACTCTCAAGGTCATGGATGGTTACAGAGAAAACCATGTCGTATGTATCCTTGAGTAAGGCACTTTACCCCAGCATGTCCCAGTGGATTGACCCTACAAGTACTGTACTGTACACTTTGAAGGGGTCATTTAATGGCATGTATACCGAATTAAAGTCACATTAGCAGTATATACATCATAAGCATTATGATATTAACATTGGGAATGTACTGAGTTTTAAATAGCTGTCTGGCGTGAGGAGACGCAGCGCACGGCAGGAGAGATGTTAGCCTTTATGTCTCGGTTTCATTTAGAGATTGATGTGTTTTGATGTTAACTCCATTTAGCGAATGGCTTGTCTTATTATTATTGGTCATAATAGACATGAAGTGAGTCATAGGCTATGTTTAAGGTTAAATGTATATAATTAAATCTATCGTAGAATCGTGGGTTTAAGATAAGAATGTTTCCCTGTGGGAGGATTCATTTTCAAAACGTAAACGAGTTCAGAGGCATGGGGATTTAAAATGTGATTGAAAGAACATGGTTGCAGGCAGCAAGAGAAATGCCCTGTAATGGTTTGAACCATAATATTGTATTTCTTGCTGCAGCCTTGGACACTTACAGTTTGCCCATGCAGTGCCTCTTCTCAAAGGATACTTTCAGTAAGAGCTCAGCTGTGTTATTGTAGCACTTAGAATGACTTCTAGCAGTGATTTAACACAATGCATATCATAAATAATGGATCGCTCATGCATGTCCAGCAGCTGATAAGAATTCATATGGGTTTGGAGTGACATTAGGGTGAGTGCATGATGACAGGATTTCCTTTTTTCTCATTTTTTTTCTTATTTCTTCATATTTATTTAATATTGCTACTGCAAAGTAGTATATGTTTTTTTTATTAACTTTTTATGTATTTTTTTGCAAAACAGAAACCTATATAACAATGTCAGTCTATTTTTTTTTTATTTATTTTTTTTTAAGTGAAGATCAACCTTTTATTATTCAGAAAATCAATGGAAACTGAAAGAACATCCCAATGACAAGTAACAATTTTCGTGTTTTGTTTCCAATAACACTTTTTTCATTGTTTGGTATTCAGTAAAGAACTGAAAGAAAATATAATTCATGCATAAATATGGAACATTATAAATGTCACTTTTGGTCAATTTAATGCACACTTGCGGAATAAAAGTATTAATTTCTTAAGTATTAATAGAGACTTTTTGTGTTTTTTTTCCCAATAAAACTTTTCATTTTGTCATTATAGAACTGAACGAAAATGCAGTTTATGCTTTTCAGAGCAGTTTTTGCTTGCATTTTTCCAGAGAAACATCTGTTAAATAAATAATTATGCAATTATTATTATTATTATTATTATTATTATTATCATCATCATTATCATTATCATTATTATTCACATTTGTCAGAAATACTGATACAGTTTTTCTGGGCTCAATGTATAAGTTCACATTGAATTTCTTATGTTTGGTATGGCTTGTTTTGTATTTCAGGAATACATGTATCATTGCACCATATTTACTTTGCAGTTAACTTTCAGTCATCACTATGGAGCACAGTGTATAATGAACTCTTAGAAAGAGAAATACTTTATATGATATTAAGAAAGTGGTTTGTTTTAAATTTAGTATTGATTTTTATTGTATTTTGTATTGATTTCTCGAGCAGAGCAGGTGTGTGCTGCATAATGTACACCAAATTGAAGCCAAATTCGAAATCAATGTTCTGACATTCAGTTTCTTTGGATGGAGGAAATTTAGCAGCGAATGACTCACTGTGCTATATAAAGGACATGACTGGGTACCTTGATGTATTGTGCCACCTTCTTAAAAATATGACAGTACTCATATTTTGCCGATGTACCGATTTGAGCGGCATGATGTTTGTGTTGCTATGGTTATCTTTCCAGACGAACGTGATTTCTGCTCGCAAAGTTCTATTAGGCGACAGGTGAAAATAGGCAAAGAAAATTAGTTTCAATCATTCAGACTTCTAATAAGTTGAATTGCTTCTGTTTTTCCCCCCATGTTTTTCCAATGTCTGTTATGAAAGTATTGGTGGGTCGAGCATTTGATTGGGATGGAGTTTGTTGAGCAGGTACGAGGATTGCCTGTGTACAATCAGAGATTGGCTTATTACTGGGAGATGTGAGTGTCTGTAGTACTTACCACTGGAAAGAGCATAACGGCTAACTTGGAGCAGTTAGCCAATCATATAATGGTGGTGATTTTCCTTTATTCGTTAAAATGCATTATATCAACATAAGGCACATGGCAGTCATAATAATGTAGGGTATCAGACTGAATCAGACAATTTAAGATTCGATCAAGAACATGGTTGAAACACGAGGAGCTGAATTCCACAGAAAGACCCAAGACACAGGATGTTCGTCGGTCCAAATTCCCTATAAAATCATAAATGATTCCCTTTGAGCTAAATTGACCTGTTTCCCTTACAATAGTCACTACTAATTCAAGTTTAATTTCAGGTAAAACCTGAAAACCAAAGAAAAAAAAAAACATCAATATTTTTAGTCAACACACAATATTACACAACATCTATTATTAAATAGCAATGCGACACATTTGTTGGTAGTAATGCTGTAATTAGCTCCTCTACCTGTCGCGACAGGTAATCTATCAAGGCAAAGTCTGTATATAGTTCTCAACGAAAGTATTTTTTAGTGTAAAACATGTTGAAGATTAGCAAACAGGCTGTTGATTCAATAAATGATAAGCTATTTCCTCACAAAAGCTGTTTAAGCATAGTGAAGCCTCTCCACCATTGACGTCTATTCAGAAAAGGGCCTCTTGGCTCCTTTCCATACCTCCAAAGTGTTAGTGTTCGCCGTCACTATTTTTTTTGGCTTAAAGGATTAGTTCCCTTCCAGAATAAAAATTTCCTGATAATTTACTCACCCCCATTTCATCCAAGATGTCCATGTCTTTCTTTCTAAGCCACAAGCAAAGTCAAAAAAAAAAAAAAAAAAACATTATTAAGGTTTTTGAGGAAAACAGTCCAGGATTTTTCTCCATTCAATGGGGATGAATGGGTTGAAGGTCCAAACTGCAGTTTCAGTGCAGCTTCAAAGGGCTTTACATGATCCCAGCTGAGGAATAAGAGTCTTTTCTAGCGAAACGATTGGTCATTTTCTATAAAAAAATAAAATAAAAAAAGATTTTCTTTTAACCACAAATGCTTGTCTTGCACTAGCTCAACTTCACACATCACATAATCACGTTAGAAAGGTCACACGTGAAGTGGAAGCACCGACGCAGTGCTTACAAAGCAAACATGCAAAGAAAGTATAATGCCCTTTTACAAAAAACAGCGATGTTGGATGATTTTGAAGTTGGAGGAGAAAATGAGATGGAGTTTTTTGCCCTACCCTACCTTTTTGTGCTGACGTACACAGACAAAGAACTAACCTTGTGTGACCTTTCCAACGTGATTGCGTAATGCATGAAAATGCGCATTGCAGAGCTAGTGCAAGACGAGCATTTGTGGTTTAAAAGTATATGAAATTTTATTTATTTATTTATTTTTATTATTATTATTTTTTTAATACTAGATAAATAAGACCTTTGCTCCTCGGCTGCATTGAAACTGCAGTTTGGACCTTCAACCCATTGATACCCACTGAAGTCCACTATATGGAGAAAAATCCTAGAATGTTATATATATAGTGGGGTTAAAGGGTCAGATCCCCTTAGTAAAACCACAGTGAAACCCCAGTAATTTGCACTCTGTTCTACTATATCTTACTTTAAAGTACAATAGAACACAAAACTGTTCACTTGCCCACCAAACTCAGTTATTTACAGCTGCTGTTGACCCTGACAGAGGTGGTTTTTGTTATAAATACTACAAGGCTGACAGTGGAAACATAACCACACCATACTCCTAGCGTGAGTTATGTCTTACTCTGTCTCAACTGTGTGGAAATTCAATTATCAGTATGCACATGGGTTTAAAAGTGCAGTCTTTGTGTTCTAGACAATGAAACACATCTTAATGCATGCCATTGACTCCGGATGCTCCTTTGGAAATGCTGTCTGGTGAATGGCGGGGTTAATTAGGTGTGATTTATTTATTTTTTGCTATTTAAAGAGCCCAGCATTTTTAAATACTGTGATCTGGGATGTGAATCAGCATGGATCAGAAAATGATCAAATCATCATTCATAATCCTAATGCGTTGTGAATGCTGACAATGAGTTGAACCACGTATGCCAGAGGACTGAACTTGTAGTAGCATCAATTAAACAAAAGCACGGTTCTAGAGCAGTGCGTGAGTGAATCATCTTTAAAATGTTAATCAAATCCAAATTGTTTTTGTATGAGATCAATGCATGCCATTTGAGATGGCGATAAAAAGACGTTTAGAGAGGATGGAGCCCTACACATAAACAATCAGATGGAAATTACCTCTCCTCCTCTCTGTTTTAGAAAACAAGAAATTAATTTGCATGTTAAGTGGTTCTAACCGCAAGCAATAATGGTAGGAACAAATGCAATATTTATCACCGGCATCATCAGAAACTAATGTTGAACCTTGTGGACAAGCCCCAAATAAAAAATAGTTTATTGTACCTTATAATTGTGTTTAGGCTTGAAAAGAACAACTTGTAATAGCATTTACTCACAAAAAAAAAAAAAAGCAAGGAACCAATGCTTCTTGCAGACCTGTTGCAGTTAATTTAGTTTCCATTACAATTTGATCACACCGGGGAAAATTACCTCCGCATAATCCAAATGAAAGTATCATATTTACATATGCCCAGCCAGAAGTCTGAGTGGTTTTGAATGAGCGCATGAGAGTGAACCATGAACATATGAGAAGCGCTGACCTGATGTGCACATTAAATCTTGATAGTGATATACGTACATGCTATTATTATATTCACTCCCCAAAGCCTGATTGCTGTTCCTGCTGAACTGTTGTATGCGTTTTAGCTTCTTGCATCTGGGTTCTGCTGCTGTGTTGGTAAATGTAGAGGTGGATTTATCTGCTTAACTGGTCTTTGAATAATGACATAAAGTCTAGTTCACATTTTCAGCTAATTTTTATCAAGAACTGTCAAGTCATCTTTATTTATATAGCACATTTTACAATACAGATTGTTTCAAAGCAGCGTATTGAACAGGGAAGTAACAGAATTAGTGATGCCAATCGTTGTGTCAAATATAAGACAAATACAAATTCTACTGTAAAGCAGCTCCGAAAAGACAATAGTGTCATTATTCAGCTCAAGTCAGTTCAATGGCGATTTAATTCAGTTCAGTAAGTGTCGATGTTGCAAAATTTGCCAATTCTAAACAAATTTGATTTGAGCTCTACAGGAAATTACTGTACAGGTGCATCTAAAAAAATTAGAATATCGTGAAAAAGTAAAAATGTTTTGTAACTTATTTCAAAAAGTGAAACTTTCTTATATTCTAGATTCATTACATGTGAAGTAAAAACCTGATCAAAAGGCATGATCAGCCTGTGGCACTATTGAGCCTTCAGCTCGTCTGTATTGTTGGATAGACTGTTTCTCATCTTTCTCTTGAAAATATCTCATAGATTCCATATGGGGTTCAGGTCAGGCATGTTGGCTGGCCAATCAAGCACAGTAATATCATGGTCAGCAAACCACTTGGAAGTGGTTTTGGCACTGTGGGCAGGTGTTAAGTCCTGCTGGAAAATGAAATCAGCATCTCCATAAAGTTTGTCAGCAGATGGAAGCATAATGTGCTCCAAAATCTCCTGGTAGACAGCCACATTGACTTTGGACTTGATAAAACACAATAGACCAACACCTGCAGACGTCACCTGGAAAAGAAAATCAGCATCTCCATGAAGCTTGTCAGCACACCAGCAGATGTCACGGCACCCCAAATCATCACTGACTTCAGAAACTTCACACTGGACTTCAAGCAGCTTGGATTCTGTGCCTCTCCAGTCTTCCTCCAGACTCCAGACCTTGATTTCCAAATGAAATGCAAAATAAATTTTTATCTGAAAAGAGGACTTTGGACCACTGAGCAACAGTCCAGTTCTTTTTCTCCTTAGTCCAGGTAAGATGCTTCTGACGTTGTTTCTGTTTCAGAAGTGGCTTGGTAGCCCTTTCGTGAAGACGTCTGAGCGTGGTGACTCCAGCATCAGTCCACTCCTTGTGAAGTTCTCCCAAGTGTTTGAATTGGCTTTGCTTGACAGTATTCTCAAGCTTGCGGTCATCCCTGTTGCTTGTGCACCTTTTCCTACCAAATTTCTTCCTTCCAGTCAACTTTGCATTTAATATGCTTTGATACAGCACTCTGTGAACAGCCACCCCTTCAGTAATGACCTTCTGTGACTTACCCTCTTTGTGGAGGATGTCAATGATTGTCTTCTGGACCATTGCCAAGTCAGCAGTCTTCCCCATTATAGTAGTTTCAAAGAACAAGAGATACCCGGAATTTATACTGTAGGGCTGGTCATTTAATGAAACTCAAATGTAAATATTCTAATATTTTGAGATACTGGATTTTTGACTTTCATGAGCTGTAAGCTCTAAACATCAAAATAAAAAAATTAAAAAACTTTTGAAATGTTTTACTTTACATGTAATGAATCTAAAATATATGAAAGTTTCACTTTTTGAAAAAAGTTCCAAAAAAAAAACTTTTTCACGATATTCAAATTTTTTGAGATGCACCTCTATTAGACAAGAAGAGAATATCTGACTGACATGGAAAACAACAAACGATAGTTTATTTTGTTTTAATGTGTCTGTCATGACACATGTGTCTGTCATGACGTACTGGGAGGAATGAGGAGACGTGGAGTAAACACAAGTAACAGTCTTTAATAATCCTCAGAAGGGGTGACACAGGGCAGGCAGGAACACACACGTAGCACAACTCAATGACGTTTAAGATCCGACAAGGAAACATGGGGCAGACTACACTTAAAATACTATTATTAATGAGGGATAGACAGGTGAGGGGGATCAACTAATAATGGGATAATGTGGACAGGAACAGGAATGACCAAATATGGGCACATGAGGGAGAAAACACACAAACAGACAGTCCATGGGCGTGACATATCGCTCCCCTCCTGGAAGACGCGTCCTCGCGCCGTAGATGCAACATGGGGAGGGACAGGTGGGAACTTGGGAGGAGGCTCAGGAGGAGGACGGACAACTGGAAGAGGGCCAGCAGACAGAGTCCAGGGAGGTGACGACGGAGGGAGGAGCCAAGGAGGAAACAGGAGGGACTTGGAGCAGGAGGAGCCAAGCAGGACCCAGGCCACAGCCATGATGACGACTCACGGTGGAGCCAACGGAGGGAGGAGCCATGGAGGAGGAAGGGCTGACGACTCCAGGGGGCTAACCGACTGTGGCGGAGCAATGTGGCGGAGGAGCCCGAGGTGGAGACGGAGAGCCGATGAGCCAGGGCGACGGGGAAGGTCCGGAGGGCCAAGGCGGAGCAGATGGCTCCGGCGACTGAGGCGTAGGCGGGCATCCAGAAAGCCATGGTGGAGCCGGAGCGACAGAGGACTGAGAAAGCCGAAGGGATGGAGGAGCCTGACAGAGCCAGATGGACGGAGGGATGAGGCGCAGCTGGAGGAGTGGAGTCCCGAGGCGACGAATGGTCGATGACAGGCCAAGGCGGAGCCGGAGGGACGAGGGAGCCCAGTGGAGCCAGTGGACTGATGGGACATGGCAGAGAGGAGGGAGCTGGGAGCCATGGTGGAGCTGATTCTCCAGCCACGGTGACGATGGAGGATGACAGACCCACGGAGTTCGCACCATACAGATGGTGGGCTGAGGGCAAGCAGAGGGGCCGCCAGACGACAGCGGTGGAGAAGGCAGGAGCGGGTGGGTGGGTGTTCATTTGTGAGCCTCTGGGCTCTCCGGGCTTAACTTGGGAACAGGAGCCCTCTCTGAGCTGGACGTGGGAACAGGAGCCCTCCCTGGGCTAAACTCAGGAATGGGAGGGACAGAGGTCACCGACAGAGGAGGGAGAAGAGGGGGTAGGTCGGTGTACAAGTCAAAAAGATCTCTTTCCGCTTCTCCTAAACCCAGATCCATAGACAGCTCACCCTCAGCCATGTTGCAGTGGACGGAGTTCCTCTCCGCAATCTCATTGGCCACAGCTTTCTCCCTCGTGGCGGGCGTGGTAGCCGGCTCTCGCACCTGGTCTGACGGTAAACACAGCTCTGTCTCCGCGGCGATCCTCACCTCTGTCGCTCCATGCGGCGATGGCTCTCCGTCAACGGTGGGCTCGGGCGTGCACTCTGCGCAGCGGGGAGATGGTGGGCTGGGCACTGGGTCGGGAGTAGAACTTTTCACTGGGAATTTCTCGCCAGTGTCCACTCCACAAAGTCCTCTCGAGGGCCATCTTCGGACGACGGAGCTCTGTACGCGGTGTTCAAACATAGAACGCACAGAGCGCATCGTCCGGGTAGCTGGTGAGGTTAGTGAGAACCAGGAATAATCTGGTATGGTCCTCGAGAGATCTATGTGAGACAGGAACACAGAGCTGACCATGGGCGTGACACATAGATTGAAAGGAAGACAATTTTTCAATCAAAATTTTGCACAACCCTATTCAAAAGTAAAAATACTGATTATATCCCAGAGTATGTAGTATTACTCAGGATAGCTTATGGATTACTTTCAAATGAATGACTGAATTAATAAATAAATAAATACTTTCAAATGTATTTTATTTTATTTATAATTTTTTTAAGTTCAGGGAGAGTGATTAAGAACAGGCAAGGATTTGAAACAGACCGAACTCAAAACCGAGTCCCCAAGAGCACAACAGCTCTTTATATGAGAACAATGTGCTACTCTTTGTGCTGTAGCTCTGACAGAAAATAACATAAACTCATTTGAAAGTGACTTTGTCTTGCTGTGTTTGTTAACAAAACAACAAAAAGTGAAGTATAATTATCATCATGTCTGCATAATCATAACTGATTGTCAAGCCCATTTGCATTCATTTAATATGGATAGTTCAGCAGCGTTTGCAGAAAATTAGAACATTTGTTCAGGAGAAATAATGGCAGTGTACAGTGATGCAGCAAACAGGATTTGTTGACTTGTGTTGTAGAAGAGCAGGAGCAATATAACGGTTGTTTGATGAAGATACAACCTGTCTCTAGCTGAGACCTTTATGACATGAACCCCAGATCTTCCCCTGTAAGAACAAACCGCTCCTCTGTTATGTAATCGCTTAGCTTCATATGCTGAGGAGGTTAACCCAGACGTTTCCAGTAACCAGGGGAACCGGGGAAAATCACATGCAGCTGAAGGGGTTTAGCTGGGTGAGCACTATATCTCTGTCCATATATGCAGGATGCAGTAGGACTATACTTTGTTGCTATAGTGATATGTTGTATGAGTTTCTTGCATGCTGTCAAAAGAGGAAACATGCAATCATTACTTTAAAAAGCTACCTGTTTGACCCTTATATAAAAATTATTTTTTTGTTGGTGTAACCTCACATAGTCAGGTCAATTAAGACACATTAAAGAAAATGTTTGACCTGAATCAAACCAACTAGTGGTGTAACGCTACACAAAAATGTTACTATATGGGTTTTTCAATTTGGTACACACGTGTTTTTTTTAACCACTGCACGTGAGGTTAACATATGTTCCCTGTGTGCAAAATGTAGTTTTAAATTCTGAGTTTCCTCTCGAATGGTGCAGTTATAGTTTATATCAATATACTCTGTTTTGAACACATCTGAAAAATAACGAAGGACACAGAGCGAGCTTCTGCCCTACTGTCAGGTGCATATGTTGTTTAATGTATTTGAAGTGTTTATTTCCTGAAATCACCACTTGCATCTTATGGTTGTAGTATACTTACTTGTAAATGTTACAAATTCACACAAGTATTTCCAGTTTGCTTACAGTAAATGTTAAGCCATTTGGGGGTGTTTACACAAACCTTTTTCAACTAAAATGTTTATTTTATTTTATATTTTATTAAATGTTATTTTTGGGGGGGATTTTGGCCATTTATTTACACAACAATGACGTTTTTAGTGCCTGAAAATGCTAACTTTTAAAACCAGTTTTCGAAGTGCAAGTTTTTCTCAGTGTAAATTACGAAAACGCAAATTTGTGAAAACAGTGACAATATGCATGTATGTATTACCTGTACGTGTTCATTCTATAGGAGTGTGTATGTGCACAGGTTGTATCGCCAACCTCTGGCCTTGCATGCATAATACAGCGTTTTTACTTGTTTTAGTGGATCCTTGTGAACAGGGATCATTTTGACAATGTTTTCATCTATGTGCAAAAAAGGTTCAAAAACTCAAACATGTACATTACATTACATGTAAATGACATGTAATAGTACAATTAAACCTCTGTTTAATTAAAAAAAAGAAAATTCCCCCTGTTGTACCAAAAACATACAGAACCATGACTTCAAAACCGATATACATACCAAATTGTATTTTTTTGTGTGTATTATTAACACCCCTAGATACAACACGAAGAACCTTTTAAAAACACTTTTTACAGTGCACATTATTTATCATCAGCATTTACTCTTTATGATAATAATTCACATATATATTTCTACAACCGTCTACACATTACTGCTAATGTGTCTAATCCATAGCATGCAGTGAGGAGATCAGCGTTATTACTACAGCTCACTGCAGCAGAGTAATCCGACTCACAAGAGGCCTGAACAACACCTGCCTAATCTGCCTGACATTAACACATACGAATGAGTGCATTCATCTTTGTTATATAAAGGGCTTGTGTTTCTTTCTGTTTCCCCCAAGAGAAAACACAAGCACTTCCATAATTGACCAAAATCCTCTGTGGTTTGCATGCTTTGGAATTCAATGATATATTGTAAAGAGTAAATGGAAATGACACAAATATGTGCACAAGATTTGACTTGTGAAAGGGGTCTTAATTATGCTTTTTCACTTTTTCAACTTTAGTTAGTCTAGCTAACCAATCACAGCACATTTCATATTTCAGAAGGCGGGCCTTCATTTGATACAGGAACTATTTGAGCCGTTCATGCCAGACTGAGGAGGGAGGTGTTGTAATAATGTAAAATATGTGAAAAATAATGTGTTTTTCGAACAACCTAGTATGAGAGCCTGTTCTAGTACACCCCCAAAACAAAACCAAGACTTTGTAAAAGAGCATAATAGGACCCCTTTGACTTAACATTCAAGGTAGGGTTATGTTGCCAAAACATATTTTTGTAACTTTGCATATGTTCTTCTCTTTTAAAACTGACAGACGCACAAACTTTGAGAAGCATCCTATTTATCATAATTTCCTGTAAAATCATACTTTTCTTAAGGCTTTGACTGTTTAAGGCTCTAAACCAAAACCAGCTGCTCTTATGGTTGACATTTCAATATAACTGTTTTTAGTCTGTCCATCTTTAGTGAAGGTTACTATGTAAACATCCTGCTTTAAGTTAAATATGATGCTGTGCTGACAGATGATAGTTCTTTTCTCAAGGACGAATTAAATAGTTGTGACCAATTTAATATATATGATTATATATGGTAAGATGTTTTTGAAAGAAGTATTTTATGCTCACCATTTGAACAAGTGTATGTATTTGTGAATTAACTATTAACTATGACTTTTGTCTCAATAAACTCCCTTTATTTTTAAATTTGAACTATTAAATTTGCTGCTTATTAATAGTTAGTGAGGTGGTTGTTAAGTTTAGGTATGGGGAAGTATTAAGGGTAGAATAAGAATATGCAGCATAAGGCATTAATATGTGCTTTATAAGTACTAATAAACAGCCAATGCGCTAGTAATATGCATTATAATAAGCAGTTAATAACAAGAAGTGATCCCTAAACTATACTCTCAATCAAAAATGTCCTGTGACTTTCAGCAACAGCCTGAGAAGACAGTTTAGTAAACTGTAAAAGTTTTTTACATGTCTGTTTGAAAGTCACCTTTCTAAAGTCACATATGAGTCATTTTGCATGAAGATCTTTTTTTTTTTACATAAAAGCAACAGGTGTTTGAACATGATTTCAATGTTTAATATTGTGCAAGGATATCAGTTCTCACACTATGTGAAATGAGTGCCATCTTTCATCTTTGTGTTGATGCCTACAACACAGACAGATGAGATTCTGCTCTCTTCAGGTCTTATTAGAAATGAAATCTAATTCGAAAAATTATTTCCCGCGGCCAAAATGTGTGGCGTAGAGTACAAATTATTCAAGTGCACTGCTTCATTCAGAGTTGATAAAAGAATGCAATCAAAATGCAAATATCTCCTCTTATATTCACTATGTTACGAATTTAGCATTTCCTCTTTTCTATGCAGCAGTTAAAAAAAACTGGTCTTGCTGACATAGTTTGGCCCATCAGAATCCTTGTTCAGAGTAACATTGTGAACACAGCATTTCCACAACCAACCTGACTCGACATCTTTCTCCTGATAATTTGACGGATCCAATTTATGCTTATCTTTCCAGTTAAAGTCTTCATGGAATGATATTCGATATAGAATCCTTTAACAGATACTCCTGCCCAGACTTCTGTCTTATCTTTGACAGTCAGTCTCTGGTTTTTCACCAAGAATTACAATGTTTGCATTCCATACATCAAAAGCTCTATTCCCTGGATTTTATGATGGCTAGATGAATCCCCTCATGTGTATGGAAGAAGCTTATTAAGTTTTGGACTGATCTTAGATTCCCCCACATTGGGACTATATAACAGACCAAAAAGAATATTGGGACTTCTGATGTTCAGTTGATTCTGGTTAGTGCAAAAAACTAACTCAGTAACTGTATATTTTGTTATTTAATAAATAAAAATAATTCCCCTCCGCATTTCATTTTAGTTAAAACATAAAATGATGCAGGAAAAAGAGAATATTTGAACCAAAATTCCTTTAAGGGAAGTCAGTTCACTCGGCAGTCATACAAGTATTGCTTAGTCTACTTGAATGAAGAAAGACTGAAATCTCCACAACTGCTTGTAAAAATTGCGATGGTATATAAAAAAAATTGCTTATTTTGCTCATATCACAGTATAACATTGTGTGACAATGACAGTAATAATATTTATAATGTTGCAAAACATTTATATTTCAAATAAATGCTGTTCTTTTGAACTTTCTATTAATCAGTTTTGAAAAAAAAGTTTCATGGTTTACTGAAAAATATTAAGCAGCACAACTGTTTTCAGCTTTGATAGTAAGAAATGTTTCTTCATCAACAAATTAAATAGATTTCTGAAAGATCACATGACACTGAAGACTGGAGTAGTGGCTGCTAAAAATGAATCTTTGCCATCTCAGGAATAAATTACATCTTAAAATATATTAAAAAAGGAAAACAGTCATTTTAAATTGTAATAATATTTCACAATATTACTGTGTTAACTGTATTTTTAATCAAATAGATGCAGCTTCAGATGAGCATAAGAAACTTCTTAAAAAATTATTATTTTTTAAACGTATCAACTCCAAGCTTTTGAACACTAGTGTATATTATTTTCCAACCCTTCTCTTGTAGTTTTAAATTAAGTTTTTTTTATGGATGGTTGGATGATGGTCCATTATGCCGTCCTCTGTGTTGGTGCTCAGTGATTTTTATATTTCTTGACTGCCCGGGCTGCAGCTGTTGCTTAAAGTCCCTGTTGTCTCTGACAGTACACACATTTGGATCTGGAATATGAACTGACTCTATTACAGGAAATGGCTTTAAAACACCCAGAGGATTACAGTCTGTTAAAGGTGAATGGCCAGGGGAAGTCCGGCAAACGTGTGTTTTAGAGCACTTAGCCTTTGTGCACCTTATAGTGACAACATGTCAAAGAAAACAATGTTAGCAAGCTTCTAAATCTATAAGTCAGGCTTCAGAAAGATCTCTTACTTACTCTGAAACACACAAATACACCTTCTAGGTAAATGTCAGGTCTATTGCAGTTGCTTTTTCTTAGAAAGCAAGTAAAATTATTCAGAACTACCTTTACACCCACTCATTCAGTATGTACCGAATGACATTGTTGACATTTATGAGTATCCATGTAATGCCTTTGACCTTATAGGTGTAGAGTAAATAACATACTGAGGTGATGGATGATGCATGAAGAGAGAATGAATGAAAGGAATCCTTCTTTCTTCATGGTCATTCAATTGAATGAAGTGAAGTGGTCATATCTCTCGCTCGCTGATGCCTGATTTCTCACATGTCAGATTAAGGAAAAGCTTTCTGTGGGAGAAATGAGGCGGATTTCGGGCTGAAGTTGACTCTCTATTGGAATTCGGCAGCTTTTCAGAAAGCCCTTTTCATTATTATTGTGCTACCCTATGACCTGTCAGACTGATTGAATGTAGAGCGTTCGCGTGGCAAGACTTAGTTCACTGAACCCGAGTCTTATTCTTATTCAGCTTGTGCTCTGTTTACTTGTACTTTTAAAGGCAAATAGCCTGTTCGGTTTGATCTTGTTTCATTTTTATTTTGTTATTCTTTTCAGTCTTGCCCGCAGTGACTCTCTGCTCATGTACAAATGACATGGATATACAATTCTGTGGCTTGAAACACTGACGGGAAGTCAGTTATTTATATTCATTCATCAAATAAGCCTTTGTTGGATATACAGTGGAGTCCAAAGTTTGAGACCACTAGTGAAAATGCTTCTGTTTTGCATAATTTAATACATATTTTCAGCATAATAATTTGAGTGAAAAGTTGGAGTGAAATATTTTTTCATGCTTTGCAGAATTTCTTAGTATTGATATGTCATATTGTGCTTTAATGATAGCAGCACTTAAGCTAGTGTGTGTCTGGTGGTGTCAGATGAGTATAATTGCAAAGGCTAGAAATCACAAACAAAGATGTTATGTTTCTCCCAAATGGTTCCTCTTTGGCTGTGCTGTAGTTAGAATCACTTTGTGTGAATTTATGCTGTGATACAAGTCTTTTAAGGTTTCAGTTCACTGCATCTTTTTTAAACTTCTGTTGTGTGAATTACACTACCAGTCAGTTTGGGATTGGTAAGATTTTTAAATGCTTTTAAAATAAGTATTTTATGCTCACCAAGGCTACATTTATTTGATCAGAAATACAGTAAAACAGTCAAATAAGATTGCAATTTAAAATAACTGTTTTCTATTATAACATATTTTTCAAATGTAATTTATTCCTGTGATGCAAAGCTGAATTTTCAGCATCATTACTCCAGTCTTCAGTGTCACATGATCCTTCAGAAATTAAATTAATATGCTGATTTGCTGCTCAAGAAGCATGACTTATTTTTTATCAATGTTTAAACAGTTGTGCTGCCTTATATTTTTGTCAAAAATATAGCAATTATTTTAAATGGAAAGAAGTGAGAGAAGTGTTCTCAGAAGAAACATGCTGATATGTACTCTAGTGAACTGAGAAAACATGTTGACAGTGTTTCTCATCTGTCTGTCTGGGTCTTAAGTACATAGCAGGTTTTCTCAGCATCCACATTCAAACAGCAGGAACAGCCCTTCGGCATTTGAATCCCGTCTTTAGCACACATTCCCACCGTAACATGAAGTGAAAGTGTGAGATCTGCTCCCATACATAATCAAAACATGTTTATGCATCACTTCTCGTATCTCACCCACCTAAAATGTGTCCAGTTTAACTACAAATTTAGCTTTGGACATAACAGGCCATGATGTCGTGTTTAGATTTGCAATTTGCCCTTCAATTTATCTAAGTCTGTCTTCCTGCAAAAACCTTTAAAGAGATAATTCACATGAAAATGAAAATTCATTATTTACTCTTTTTATTTATTTATTTATTCATTATTTACCTTTATTTGACCCTCTAACTCTAGCACTTTATAGTCTATTTTAATTCTACTTTATCTATATTTATCTTCTTTTTTTATTAAAAAAAAAACAAAAAAACAAAACCACTAGCTTTCTATTTTTTTCTAAGAGAGAGAGAGAGAGAGAGAGAGAGAGAGAGAGAGAGAGCGATACAGAAGAAACTCAGTCAATCAGGAACGACATGAGAGTCAGTAAAGGATAACTGACTTTTAACTTTTGATAAACTACCCCTTTAAGATTCAGTGTCCTGAGAACAGAGTTTAACGTCTAACTATAGACAGCAACTGAGAATTAAAAGGCCCGCAAGAAAGGGTATCTAACATGATGTGTTAATTGGTCCATACACATACAATATAGAACCATTTGTTGAATTTTTTAAGCTGATTATAATGTTACGCAGAAATGAGCGTTTAAACACGTTGCAGTGGCAGGCTCATTAAACATCTTTTTAAAGGGCATGTGAGTCATGTTTCAGACCTTGTCAAAATTCTGAGCTACAGTACATGAGGAACAATTGAAAGAAAGGTATTGAATGCCATTTAAAGGGGGATTTGTGTATTTCCTGTTATCAACTTAATTGCAGGCTGCCGCCAGTTCATTTTCACACATGTCCATGTCTCATTTTCTAGTGCTACTGAAAAACTGTCAGATGTACGTTTCTGTACAAATAGGTATATATTCCTCTCACGCAACAGAAGGTTAAGTGATCATTGACAACAAGAGAAAAACATGCCAAGCTTGCTTCTGTGAACAAAGTATGATGCAAAACACATGTTAATTAGCATTCGACCATGGGCTCGACATTCATTTGTATTATTCCTCATAATATTTTGATTGTAGACTATTGGTTAGGACATGTGATTCAAAACATTGTGCTGTTGTGTTCAGAGTGGTGGGAATTGTCATTTTGAAATCTGCATCACAAGTGCAATGCTGTACCAGGTGAGTTACAGAGCAAGTTTACCATGTCAGAAATGCAAAACATATGGAATGGATTATGTGTTAAATTTGATAAAATGTTACTATGGTAAAAGTGTTTTGAGGTCATATAGTTACGAGCAAGGAACCGTGTGAAAATAAGGGTTTATTATCAGTAATCTGCCCTGTAAATATTATTCGTGTCAAAAGGAATAAATGTTGGAAACATTTCAGCTGGAAACTGCAGTGAATTGAATGTATAGGTACATTTTTGGAGCTTTGCAAAAATGTAGAGGCACGTTTTTCCAGTGAGCCTAGGTAGGCGATATTAGAGATAGGTGGTGAAGTATTTTGTCCGAATAAAGCATTCATTTTGAAAGGCTGTCATTTTTTAGGTTCAGCTAACCAGGGCCATGCTAATTAGCCAAACCATGACCCGTTAGCTTAGGTCATTCGATTTTTACTGTGTTTTGTTCAAATAAATGCAGTCTTGGTAAACATAAGAGACTTATTTCAAAAGCATTTAAAAATCACACTGACCCCGATCTTCCCCAATTCCTGTGCTTTGTGTAGAATAAGCTGTTCTACCTGTTAGCATATGCTAACAATATAATGGACTATCAAATCCGTGGAGAATGGGCACACGGACAAATCTTCCATGATCCTAGAAAATCTAAAGTGTTCTAGTTAACAAAAGCTGCACTTACCTACATGTAGTGATTTTTATTTTCTTAATAAGTCCAAACTGTAATAGCCACATATCTCAGGTGGGCCTTATCATCATGGAAACAGTTGGCATGGCTGTTAAATCCTGCTGTCCCTTCCCCCAATCTCTATTTAGACAAGCTAAGAATTTGGCAACAAGAATGCCCAGTAAATAAAAGGCGTTTACAGTGCCTCCGCACTCATCTGCTTTATGACCCACAGCTGTCATTCCAGGAAAGTAGGTTCGAAGGAGAATGGCATATACCGGGTGCCCACTTGCCATAAAAAGATCAAACAGGAAAACAGACGAGGTTAACCAGAAGTTTGCCACCAACTCCACCTTGACCTTGTTAGGTCCGGTTGTCCCACAACTTACGGGTATTGCTGACCCTTGATCCGCATGTCATGGTGGAGTGACTGAAGAGTAATGAGTCTTGTGCTTCCATATGATGACAAGGGACGAAAAGCAAGGTATGATGGGTAATTATTGATACTCTATTCAGTGCCTGATTAGAAATGATGATGTTTGTGTATTTGTAAAAAAAAATAAAAATAATGTTTAGTTTAAAAACCCTTTTCAGCAATGATACATTAAGTTGATAAGTGACATGATGTTACAAAAGATTTATATTTAAAATAAATTCTGTCTTTTTGAACTTCCTATTCATCCTAAAAATGTTTTATGTTTTCAGCATTGATAATAATAAGAAAATGTTTCTTGAGCGCCAAATCAGCATATTAGAATGATTTCTGAAGGATCACGTGACACTGAAGATTGGAGTAATGATGCTGCAAATTCTGCTTGCAACACATGAATAAATTACATTAAAATATATTAAAACATAAAAACAGTTACTTTCAATAGTATTTCACAATATTATTGCTTTACCTTGGTGAGTATAAGAGTCTTTAAACATTAAAAAAAAAAAATAATAAATCTCACCAACTCCAAACTTATAAATAGTACTATACATATCACATTATATTGCCAAAACTAAAAATGTGAAATAAGCATTTAATTTTGTTGTGTTTTAAGTAAGCCTATGGATAACAATCTAATGACTTAGCCTACAAGCTTAACATAGTGCAATCTGCTAAGAGAAACACTTTTAATTAACTATAACAATAATTCATGATAACATGCTTTCTAATCAGGCATTAAGCAAAGGAGGCCAAAAACAGCAAACCATATATGTCACACATACTTGGTAGGCTACTTTTTTTCTTTTTCTTTCTTCCTTTTTTGAATACGGTCACGTATAGGCCCACGTCATCTCTTGTGCAGTCAGTCCTTATAGGAGTCCTCAAATATCAGACAGTCACATGACCCTGTATTGAGGGTATCTAACTGATAAGGACTGACAGTAAGGTTGATTGAACAACCAGATTTCTCTCGAGGTAAGAGCATCAGCATCAGATTTTGCAACTACATCTGTAACCATAATCTGGGTCATAAATGTAGAAACTTGTCTGAAATCAGCATTTTTTGATAAGCTCTACCAACAGCTGACTCAAAACTGAAGAAGGCTTGGTGTATGACTGACAGCCATTCTCCGTAATTCAAAGAATTCAGTTCTTCTAATGTCTTGAGGGGAAAGAAAATGAAGTTTGAGGGAAGTCTGAATCATTGCAGCGAGGTTTTTGGTTTAGTTGATTTTAACAAACTGTGAGGTACAAAAAACAATTTACTCTAGACTCCCTGTGGTTTGTAATGAAACTGTTCAATCAATATTGTGATATTTTCATTAAAATTGAGACGTTCATCACTGTTTTCAATTCATTACGGTTTTATCAGTTGTTTTTCAACATAGGTTCATTGGAAAAACATGCCTCTACCTACATTTTTTGCAGAACTCTAAAAACGTACACTGTAAAAAACAATAAGGCAGTAAAACGTCAACAGTTTTAGTACATTTGACACAAATTATGATTATGGGGCAGATTATTAATTAGTAAAGACTTATTTTTACACAGTTACTTGCACAACTACTACATTTTGGCATTTGCATCACATAAGCAGCTCCATATGAATGGCTTTTCTGACGAAGTAAACTTGCTCGGTAGCTCACCTGGTACAGCATTGCTTTTTACGATGTTGAGCACTTGGTTATGAGTCCTGTGAAACATGGCCAGATTCATGGTCATCTGTTTTGAATTAAACTGAATATTTTTTAAGTGCCAACCACTGGATAATTTACTTTAAAAATTTTGCCATATGTGCAACATAGAAGAAGCAACGTAATATATTTGTGCAATATATGTCATTAAGTTTGATGCTTTTACCCTAATTAATATCCTAAATATTTTTTTTTTTTGATTTTGTCTCCTTATGTCACTTTTTAGTGTAGTGAAACTAGTTACTTTATTTTAAAGTGTAGCTTGAGTGGAAAAGCGTAGCTCATGAGTAACTTCTGACAAGCAACAGAATCTTCCCCAAACACTGGTTCATGACAAATCCAACACAAGAGCTCAGCTTCAGACATTGTACTTTGGATGACAGAACAAGAATTCTCACTAGCCATCAAATAACAGAAAGGTGTATGCTAGATGGAATATCAAAATTGTCATAATTTATTATGCTCAGATTTGAAAAGGGAATATATAGTGTCACTGTTTCCAGGAGCAAAGCCTTGAAGGATTTCTGCGGGGCATGATTTAATATTCATATCTCTGCTAATAAATTAACCTTATGTGACATATAATGTGCTCGCTCCTTCTCAGAGCTTTAAATATTTATGTGCATTTCAGCCCTTTGGACAATGTATTGTGACCTACATTTTACAGCTCTTAAACTGGTGTTGTATTTTTACACAAAAACTCCATGTTTCGGTAACTCTTCCTTTCTTAGTGTTTTCATGGCTACAAAATGTTTTAGACAAAGTAGGACATATGCCACTCTTTTGTAAGCTTTCGGTTGATTGCTTCTTTGAATAGATTTTGCCAAGCCTTACCAGATGAACTTCAAAATCATGCCTTAACATACCGATTTGGCAAACAATGTCGGCATCACCAACCATGAGTACAAAGGTTTATAATTTCACCACAAATAGATGAGCCAGGGGTTATTTGTTGTAAACCAAGAAATTGATTAATGGTCCAAATGTAATTTTATTGATACATTAATTGTATTTCTTACTACTACTAGTATGATGATGATGATTATGATGATGATTATAACAGCAGTCAGTAGTAACAAATATAAGATGCTGGTAACACTATTATTAGTTTGTTTTGCTGTTACATTGTATTATTTTACTATTATAAAAAATTATTTTATAAATTTTTATATTTATTAAATAGAAAAATCTTAATAAATTATTCACAAAATGTTCTTTTTAATTTTTACATATATACAAATAAGAACATTATTATTATTATTATTATTATAATTATTATTATAATAATAATTATTATTATTATAGCAGTCAGTAGTAATAACAAATACAAGATTCTTCTAACACTATTATTAATTTATTTTATTCTATATTCGCTATTATTATTGTATGCTCTTTCATGCAGTAATGTTGGTGAAAAGAGAGCTATATCCAACTCTTGACTGACACACACGGGCAGACTCCCCACCCCCTCATATAAGTATACAATAACACACACACACACACACACACACACACACACACACACACACACACACATACTATATTATAGTATGGTTGACAACATAGGGTACAGTCAATTTATTTTCATAGTTGGGGCATTGTATTAGATGAAACAAACAAACAAACAAACAAAAACTTGGAGAGAGAACTTTGCCTAGTCATTTCATAAATCTTCACTGATGTGTGTGTATGTATGTCACTGTAACCAGGTCAATTCTTTGTTGTCTGAGAGCCGCTATGCTCAATTAGTGCTGACCTTGAGTGACTGAAATCAATGGAAGCCACAGCAGAGTATGTTTTGTTATGCGGACAACAGACTCATTTCAGTGTGAAATGAGAACGTGCGAGTCACATCATCTCCAGTGTGCGTCCACAGTTTGGTGTCACAGTCTTCAACAAGAGACGATTTGTTTGGCTGAATCATTGAGCGCAATAAGGACATGTATGTAACAAAGCAAGCACAGCGAAAAATCACAAGCTCAACACTGGCAGAAAATGACAAATACATCCCAATGAATAATAAAGAACATTGCGATAGGAAAGCAGCAGCATAACCTTCAAGGAGTACAGTTGAGTCACTGCGGGCCAACCGGTGGGGACAGCGGAGACGACTGCATGAAGAATACACGCAGAACACCTCATTACCAAGCACTCAGAAGTATCCAGTGACAAGGACCTAAAAATAGTGGATTCTTTTCTGGCTTGTCTGAAAAGGTTGCATTGTACAGTGGCATTCAGAGTTTGAGAGATAACATAACTGACTTGAGCGCACTGCGGACTGTCCTCAGGTGACGCTGAATAATTAATAGACAGGAAGTACTAACGGCTATTAGATTTTCATATTGCCAGGACACAGAGGAAGACAGCAGTCTTAGAGCCACATTTTTACATTGTCTGTACATTATAGCTGAAACCATTTGAATGTATGCTGGAATGATCTGGATCGTTTCTGTTATGAAATACCATTTGAGCATTGTAACATTTAAGAAATGAACATGCCTGTTTTGCATGTAAATTTTTCTACAAAAGGGTGTAACAGAGTTTCAGAAATATGCTCTGGTTAGACTCAGACCACATGCATTTTATTAGGTATAATTTGATTGCTTAGGCAGCTGTAAAGAAATTTAGCAGGATGGAACAAAAGAGCTGAAGTTAGCCATTGCTAAGTGAGGGATTGTCATCTCTGAAGGTGTCTACTTGAAGTTTTTTTTTTTGTATAACTTTGGATATTTTCATTTATACAGATGTGTACTGTAATGTTTTGTTATACCGTCAGGGAGTTTAATGGCATTGTATTCTAAATACGTTAATATAGAATTGGTCCCCTTTTGCGGTTGTAATTGCCTTTACTTTTCTTGGAAGGCTTTCCACAAGATCTTGGAGTGTTCACAGTTTCCGTTCCAGTTCATCCCAAAGGTGTTTGATGGTGTTGAGGTTAGAGTTCTGTGCGGATTAAGTTCCTCCAAACCAAACTTATCCACCCATATCTTTATGGACTGTACTGAGGTACAGTCATGCTGGAATAGAAAAGGGCCTTCCCAAAACTGTTCTCACAAAGTTGGAAGCATATATTGTCCAAAATGTCACTGGAAGTAAGGCACCTAATCCAGCTTCTGAAAAAACAGCCTAATACCATTATTCCTCCTCCACCAAAGAAGGGGGTTTGGGGTAAAAATGAATTTCATTATCATATTCATTAATTAGAGGTATACTGCTGTAGCGTCTGGACCAACCAGACACACAATTTTTTTAGTTATATTTAACAAATACTCTGTAACACCCCTCAGTCAACAAACCAACTACGAGGGTCTATGGACCCTTCCCCCGAAATGCATCTAACACCTCAGAAAGGCAGAACAGGCCTCTGGTTCCCAATGCTGATATCACTGGTTTTATTGCCCAAAGGAATGCGGGCAGAGAAACTCGCAATTCATTTACCCATAGGAAAGACACACAATGCCCATAAAAATGGACTCTTCTCTAATTAATTCATAGGAAAACCTTTCTGTGAATGAACACACATCTCCTCAGGACATTGTGTATACCATTACTGTTCGTGTATATTGTCTGTTGAATTGTATACTGTTTTGTGTGTGTGTTATGATAGATCACTAGTTAATATAGCCCCACCGATACCATGTTTGGTCTCTTTGAATTTGTCTTCTGATGATCTAAATGAGCGTTTATATTATATGTGGGTACATAGGCAATATATTAGTGTTCTAAGAATCTTTAGTAATTTTGATTCGAGTTCCATATGCAAATTACCATGCTCACACACAAAGGGTCATAAAACTCCCCAGTATTTCCAACCTCCTGCTTGGAATTTCAGCCTTTCTCATTGGACAAGCCCATCCTGAGAGGCGTGAATCTTCTCAGATCTTAAAAAGCTCACGCACAGTTCCGCCCAGGTCTTCTTCTGCTAAGTCTTCTGCTAAAACCTTCTAATTGCGGCCCGTTTGGAGAGCCTGAGCCGGTGTGGGCATTACTCCAACACATAGCCAGTCAGTCTGTGGTTCTGTTAGATTCTGAGAAGATGAGGATGTGAGCTAGAACGCTTCTAAGGACACCCTAAGTTC
>NW_015551076.1:1994490-2000819 GCF_001515605.1 Sinocyclocheilus anshuiensis | reverse complement strand
ATCTAAATATTTATAATTAATTATAACTAGTTATGATTAATTATTCATATTTCCCCTTTGAGCTGATTCGCTACACTGCGATATTTTAAAGCCAACTTCAAGCGTTTTATTGAAAGTATGATATATTAAAGAGTTAGTTCACCCAAAAATGAAAATTCTGTCATTAATTACTCACCCTCATGTCGTTCTAAACCCGTAAGACATCCGTTCATCTTCGGAACACAAATTAAGATATTTTTGATGAATTCTGAGAGCTCTCTGACCCTCCCATAGACAGCAATGCAATTACCACGATCAAGGTCCAGAAATGTAGCAAGGAGATCGGTAAAATAGTCCATGTGACATCAGAGGTTCAACCTTAATTTTACGAAGCTACGAGAATACTTTTTGTACGCAAAGAAAACAAAAATAACGACTTTATTCAACAACCTGTCTCCTCCGCGTCACCCTGGTGCCATTTTGGAGAATATCGACTGAACGTAAACAACGTATGCTATTCCGTGTATTCTGCGTGACGCAGTTGACACGGAATAGCATACGCTGTTTACGTTCAGTCAATATTCTCCAAAATGGCACCAGGGTGACGAGGGTGAATTTAGAATTTCTGCAGAATTGGTGAATTCTTTCAAATGTTTAAGTATGATTGGGTTTCACTTGCATTGAGATTATTTAGCCTTGAATTTTTTTTTTTCCATTTCAGAAAGCTACTAGACAGGCAAGGTAATAATTTTATAATGTATATGATGTCATTGATGCCATCCAAAATGGGAAAAAAGACTTTGAGATGGACTTTGATACAAATGATAAAAAGTAAAATAAAGATACCTGTGAACTGGAAAAGAAAAATGACCACCCATTTTTTTTTTTTGGCCCATCTGATGATTATGTGAACACCAACAAAACCAGGCCATTCAAGAACACAGTCAGACTGTATTGTTTGAAATCTGTAGAATGTGTGAATTCTACAAAATTGGTGAATTCTTTAAAATGTTTAAGTATGATAGGGTTTGACTTGCATCAAGATAATTTAGCCTTGAAAAGTAATATAAAGATGCCTGTGAACTGGACAAGGAAAATGACCACCCATTTTTGTTGGCCCATCTGATGGTTATGTGAACATCATGCCAACAAAGCCAGGCCATTCAAGAACACAGACCATGCGCCGTAACAGGTAAAGCTGTCTGAAAAATGATTTTATCTGTCTCAACATTAATTTCTCTGTTGAGGATATCACTAATGATGCAGTCTCCCATCATACACCACTGGAGTACTTCTGAAGGTTTGTGTCAGAAGATATGATCAAGGCTCTGACAGGTAACACCAATGAGCACAGTTTAAAAAAGAAAGGAGCGTTTATAATTGTCTGATTATTATTATTGTGTGATTATTTGTGTATGGATATATAAGCTGCTGTTATGGGGCTACATAAGCAGTATACCCTGCAAATGAACCCTTAGATCCTCTTTAGATTTGTTCAGAGAGTTAATAAAATATATAGATATCCGCTTCGTCATGCCTAGAGCTGATCCGTGCTGGTCACTGAGTAAATACATCAACTTCGCGCTGTGGATCACCGGATCGGCTTTCACCGTGGATGAAGTGGAGTCCAGCCCGAGGTCGTCACATGTGAAATTTTAATACATTTAATAAATGTATTGCAATTGAATAAATTGCCGCAAGACCGCCAGCCGAACCAAATACACAAAATAATGTTCTTTTTAGCAACATCATATGACCCCTTTAAAAAGCTGTCCAGAACCTTTGTAGAATTAGCAGGGCTGTCTGCATTAATTATAGAGCTTTGAGGAAAACCAGTTTTCTTTGATTACAGAGGACAGCATTTCATTCTATTGTTGATGACTGAAAAATTAGTGCTGTGTTTATGCTTTCCTTTCTGGCTTCAACTCAAACCTGGTCACCTTTTTTCCAGGCTCAGTGAATGACAGACAGGACAGGTCACTCTGATTTTCAATAATCTCTGTGGGGCTGGGATGTGGGTCAAGGGTTTGTTGTGTGTGAGCGTTTCTGTTGACCTCTCAGGTTACACTACGGTGGATAAAACCATAGTAATCAAATCACACGACACTGAATAAATCAGCAGAAACTGGAGACTGAAGTCTGTGAGAGAGGCAATTATTCATAGCACAGTTTATTGTGTCAACATTCTCCGTCTCGCTTCCTTTTTCAGTCTGAAATAAGCATTGTTATGATAGATTAAATGCATTTAATGCATGACATCCTGAAGACATGCTTAATGTCGGGGCATGAGAAATAGAGCAATAAAGACCAACTCAGTGGATTAACCATTTAAAAAAATATATCTTTAATCATCCTTAACACTATTTCATTAATTCCCTATTGCAGATATTTAGAGATAAAAATCAACATGAAATCAAATTTAACCCTAATGCACGTTCGTATTCTTATATTGTGTGATTAATTGACTTTGTAATGTTTTGTTAACTAAACTAACTTGCTCTGCCCTTGAACTAAATTGCATTTTTGGCTAATGTCAGAAAATACTTTTTCAAATTATTATCATCTTGATCTATTTTAGTACACACTGTCACAATTTAATGAATTTCCAATAGATGAAATCAAGTCCGGAAGTACATTTTCTCCCCTCATTAAAAACCTTGTTACCCTAAATGTCAGATTATAGCAGTAAATTGTTATTTTATTTTATGTTTAATTTAGTTGTAATTTTAATCTTTAATAACTTTTTATTTGTAACTTTTATTTATTTATTTATTTTATATTTTGGCATCTCTTGCCTTCTTTTAAAAGAAACAGCCTGATTAGAATAATTTCATAAGTTCACGTGCATTTATGATATTTGAATGATAAATGTAAAAAAGATTTAACTTGCAGTCAACATATGGATGGGCTCAGGAATAGGAATAAACATTCAGTAGAAAATGTATAGTAAAACAGAGAATTATAATAAGCAGCACTGTAGTCTGAGCATGTTCTGAATCTGAGAAACAAATTTTGTCAGACTTGGTATTTATTGTGCTGTCAGAGTTGACCATAAATCTTTTTAATCCAACTGTTGACTTCAACAGTGGCCTGGACAGGTATATAAATTGATTTTATTTTTCCTCTTTTCGTTTTTATGCAGCTGAAATTGGTCACAAACAAGCCTTTACTATAGCATTTGTTTATAAGCAGAAGGTGTCTTCCAAACAGAGGCAACGGCTGAGGTCTGAAATGCTGTCAAAGACCTCTGCGGAACGAGAGAAGCAAGTTAGACAACATTCTGGTCATTAACTCCTCTGGAGAGGCGTAAGTGTTTGGAGCCTGTCATTATAGCTCGACTCAGAGACCTACAGATATCATTCTCAGGCTGAAAACTGGGACATAGCATATCCGCATGACACATGAGTCACAGTCAATGTATTATTTCTATTTCTGAAACTCTGTTGGGTGGTGTAGAACAGCTTTCTGAACAGGATGGCAAAAGTCAGAACTTGAACTCGGCATAATTTTCAGCTCAGATAAAGATTAGAGTCTTGTGATCGCACAATCTCTGCTTTGCGCTGCTAGTTTGTTTCTGCAAACTAAAATGATCTGATCAGTCAGCATTGTGGCAGTGCAATCATTATTTTTTCCACGAGGCATACAAATGTGGTTTGGCTTCAAAAGGATGTTGTGTTCTTTGGCATGTTGGCGTGGATCTCTTCAGCAGACATGCCCCTTGTCACCACCACATTCATAAAAAGACTAAAAAAGATTTGCTGGGTATCTATACTGCACACTGCATTACACGCTGCCTGGGTTTATTTTAAGGTGGAAGCCAAGGTTTGCTGCTTTAACTGGAGATGTTCACTCTGTCTGGATCAGGGTAACATGCAAGACTGTTATCTTCATATTTCCAGATTGTCTGCAAATTATAGCTCTAAATGAACCCTCTGATGCATGTTCAACCTATTTTGAGTGTGACGTTACACTCAAACCGCCATGGCTTTGATCCTTTCTAATAATTTGTTATGACTTTCCTCTCTATGTGTCATTGTGTTTTTCATTTATGACAACATAAATTCAGTATGGATGATGAAAGTGGCAAAGCAGCCGTCTATGTATGTCTACCTTTTATTCCAGACGATTTTCATTCAGCTCTACCGCTAATTCTAAACTTACTTAAAATTAAATAATGATGTAACTTTTTAGAAGATATTTGGTTTAATGGCAAATTGCCATTGGCTTCCATAACATTACAGCTTTGCATGGTGCCCAATACAGCGGGTAGATGTAATACTCTCAGAATACAGAATTTAAGGGAAAAATAGATTTTTTTCTTATTACTTTGTGATTGAATAATTGATGCATCAGATGGTTAATGGTGATCTGAGGAACCCATTTAGACAGTTATAGAAGTTATAAAATACACATAAACATTCTTAACGGGATACATTTACTCACCTGTATTATTTATTTTTTCTTTCTTTTTTTTTTAATGAAAAACAGCCTTTTTTAAATGATTTTTGAAAAATATGAAAAAAAAAAAGAATAAAATGATAATAATAACAATAAATAGACCCCAATGACCTTTATTTTGACATTTTTCATATTTTGACATTGACTAGAAATACAGACTTGGACCCATGGGTATTATGGTTAACTGAAACTGAAAACAAAATGTTATTAAAAGTTTTACTTAAAATAAAATAATAACTATAATGATATTATGAAACATAAACTTATTTCAAGCGATCTGCCATTTTTCCCCATTTTAATTAATTTCAACTTGATGTACTAAAATAACTCAAACTAAAACTGAAATACAATTAATAAAAACTACATACACAAATTAAAAAAATAAAAACAAAAAAAACACAAGAACATTATTGAAATGTGAATTTAAATTAAAAATGTAAATATAAATATTATAATAAAAACAAATTGTGACGAGTGGGGCGGGGCCAAAACACTCAAACTAAAACTGAAATACAATTAATAAAAACTACATACACAAATTAAAAAAACAAAAACAAAAAAAAACACAAGAACATTATTGAAATGTGAATTTAAATTAAAAATGTAAATATAAATATTATAATAAAAACATATTGTGACGAGTGGGGCGGGGCCAAAACATATTTACAAAAAAACTATAATTGTATATAATAGTATCTCAATAATACTAAAATAACACTGTTTAGAATGACATGAGTAAACAATAATAGAATTTTCTCTTTAAAGTAGTAATAATCAATACGAAACAATGGGTAGTTCAAATGTGTATGTGTGTGTGTGTGTACCTGGTATTCCTAGAAAATACAGTTTGTGCAGTATAAAAATCATTTTGTCTATGGAATGTTGTATGGAAATGGAAGTCTGAGGACACTGAGTATTATTTTCATGCACTTGAGCTTTGGCTTTTCACAAGAGCGTTTATAATGTCATCCTCTTTTCTCTTAAATTGGCAGTGACGACCAAGACAAATTAAACAGAACAACCCCTGAAACCATAAAAATGCCCTGCATCAAATTAGGCTGTTATGTTTAGACTGAAAATGAAAAGGCTATTCCATTTAAACAAGGGGAGGTTTTCTTTGAACATATCTACACTGTACTCAAACAAATTACCTGTGCGTGGGTCGAATCATTTCCTAAATAAATGATAAATGGAATAGATATAAGGAGAATCTCTCCCCGGCCTATTAAAAATGAGAAGAACTCTAATTTCCATTTCCAAGCCTAAAAGGAAAACAGAATCTGATCTTGTCAAGTGAATAAGCGCATACTTTATTAATGTCTATTCCTATTGCTTTTAGAGTTTCCTTTTAAATTCAGTCTGTCTAAAAAGCCAATTCCCTTTGGGAGGACAAGATCACCCTTACCATTTTGTCTCTGTTCAAAAATGCCCCAGTGACGATTAATGACGATATGAATGAGTCATGTGCGCCATATAGAAAAGTGCACCGTGCGCCATCAAAACGGATGTCAATATGTCACAGCCGAGCTGACAGCATGCCATAAAGTAAAATGAGACGTATGCCACAGCAGGTGTTGTGATAATGAATGGTTTTGTCATGAATGGTTCTCTCGGAAAGTGTGGAAGAGAGAGAGAAAAAAAAAAAGATTTCTGACATTATGACATGAGATGTATGTAGATGGCAGATATTACATTCAAAAAATTATTTTTATAATTTTACTTTTCATTTCTCTCTCTATATATAGGAAAACGTTGCCATATGCCAACAGTGTACCACAATGGAAATGAGTTTTTCTATTAAATTTTGATATTCTTTTCAATTGAAATGCATATTTCTTTTACATATTGATGCATCCGATCTTAATTTCCATCAAAATCTGCCACACACATAC
>NW_015551076.1:1985244-1994480 GCF_001515605.1 Sinocyclocheilus anshuiensis | reverse complement strand
CACACACACACACACAAACACACACACACACTCATCATTACAGTCACTGAAGGCCAACTCATCCTCATTGTCATCACGTGGAAGAGCCAACTCTGCACTCTTCATATTGCCCTTTCCGTGAAATATTGCTGTATTCATTTTCTAAAAAGAATAATAAATTTTCTTATTCATACATCAATACAACTATACTACAGTGAACACTTCAAATAAATAAATAACTGCAATCATATTATTGAAGTTACTATCTATAAAAAATCACAATGGGGAAATACATTACTTCAATTCCACTGTGGTACAGAGTTGCCATATTGAATTTTTTGAAAATTTACAGTAAAATGGGCAATGTTGATTTTTGAATAAAAATATGTAATTTACTAAACAAAGATGATGCAAAAAAAAATCCCCCTTAAGAAGAGATGTTCAGAAACGAGATTAACAGAGCAATTTCTGGAGCACTTCAACAGGTGTCCTCCATGTGAGGGTGACAGTGGGAAAAAGTGTTTTTGGAGGAACATTCAAATGCCATTTGACTTAAAAACAGCACATCATTGACTACCTTAAGGCCGGCCCTTTTAATTACCTTTTTAATTTTTATTTTTTTTTCAAAATAACAAGGAAATACGTAGAAAGGCAATGTTGATTTTTGAATAAAAATATGTAATTTACTAAACAAAGATGATGCAAAAAAAAATCCCCCTTAAGAAGAGATGTTCAGAAACGAGATTAACAGAGCAATTTCTGGAGCACTTCAACAGGTGTCCTCCATGTGAGGGTGACAGTGGGAAAAAGTGTTTTTGGAGGAACATTCAAATGCCATTTGACTTAAAAACAGCACATCATTGACTACCTTAAGGCCGGCCCTTTTAATTACCTTTTTAATTTTTTTTTTTTTTCAAAATAACAAGGAAATACGTAGAAATTTATTGTTGCCATATGTCAACTCCGTTCCATAGAGGGATATGTGTGTGTGTGTGTGTGTGTGTGTGTGTGTGTGTGTTTTCCACAATGAAAATGAAAAAATGAGTGACTTTCATTGTATGGACAAAAACAGTTTGTTCCACAAAACAAAAGAAAGGCACTGGAACAATGAAGGGTGAGTAAATTATGACAGAATTTTCATTTTTGGGTGAACTATCAATTTTAAGTAAAAAAAAAAAGAGATCTTGTAATACAGCTTTTTATATTAAAAGTAAACGTTTCTGTCAATGCCCTCATAACTATTTTAATAATGCGAAACAAGTTGAATCATCAGGCATATCACTGTTCTCAGATCAGCTTGTGGAGGTAAATGCATTTCGAAACATTTCCTTTCTTTATAAAGCAACTGGAATACAACCAAGATTATGTGATATGGAGAATGATTGAATGTAGCCAGTTGTTCTTTTCAACACCTCTGTCCAGGACTTCCTGTGCTCCTGTGACACCGGACCCTTTAAATCTAGAAAGAGGACAGTGTCTGGAAATACATGAGAAAGATTTGCAGTGCTATCATCTTTAGACAAGAGTGGTCAGTGCCACAAACAATACTGAACTCAAAAGCTAAAAAATTACGGTATTATTAGTATTAATTTGCTGATTTTGTCTATACCTTAAATTGCAAGTTGTAGATGTTATTGTGAGAGATCTTTGATAACCGAACTATTAGGAGTTTTAGAAATGTAAAAAAAAAAAATGTATTTAGCTTTGAAAGAAGTGCAAATGGTTATAAAATAAAAATTGCAAGTTGTAGATGTTATTGTGAGAGATCTTTGATAACCGAACTATTAGGAGTTTTAGAAATGTAAAAAAAAAAATGTATTTAGCTTTGAAAGAAGTGCAAATGGTTATAAAATACATTTATTTGGTAAATGTTTTAATGAATGGATTAATTTGTAAATATTATAAATGGATAGAATAGGCTATAAATGGATTTATTCATTGATTTATAGTTTTTCTTATTCAGAAAACAAGAACAAATCATGCAAAAACAAATCCTGTGACAAGAATTTAGTCTTGGCTATGCACACTCAATGAATGAATGAATGAATGAATGAATGAAGCTGAAGTCGGAAATGAAAACAAACAGTACCATGCGTGTTGTTTAACTTAAGAACAAGATATTAAAGCACTTTCAGTTCTTTGGAAAGATGAGACGACCGTATGCTTTGGAACTAAGATCTGACAGACTCTGTGTAAAGAGGAGCGCTGGCAGCAGCATCCACTGAAGCCACGCAACACCATCGCGTCCGTTTAGAATGACGCACGCATAACTGTGAGACAAAATATGCATCCGACAACTCTCCTCTCTACAGTTTTTAATATACCTACCTAATATGAATGAGAGACAAATTATCATATCCATTGTCAGCCTTCATTCCAAAGTACTAAAAAAAGAGCATATGAAACAGCATATCAAAGATTTGCCATTAATTTAAATTTTTGCATGACAAAAAACACCCCATTCGATCAAAGCGCAGAGAATGAGGTATTATGTAACCCCTAAGCAGCGCCTCTGTGATGCTTTGATTTTAATCAGTGTGCGAATTCAATTCATTTTCGGGGTGGTATGAAGGAATTTTATTTTTTAGGTTGTTTTTCTGGTCTTATAATCTGCGTCTCACGCAACCCAAATTGTTATTTTGCTGGATCAGCACAATTAGATTAGATGAAGTCATAATATGCATTTTAAACAAATGTTTTTGCGCTCTAATGTCATTTTGCCCTTTCACGTGATCCTTCTTGGTGGGTCCTCGTGATTCTTTCCAAGACATGAACTAAATGATTCCAAATTTAATGTGGGCTAGGGGTTACGCGGGAAAATATCTACCATATTGCTTACATATTTTTATGGTTCTTTGTTTTTAAGTTATTTAAGAGCCACACGACATTAGCCTACACAATTTGGTCTGCATTTGACTCAAACGACGACGGTAACGCGATGTTGTTCAGAACGTTTTATATCCATTAAGCACAACTTTCTGATGGAAAATAAAGTAGTGACGTCGGTAGATATTCGTGTATGGTGTTCCAAATAAAACCGTAATGCGCCCAGCTGTTCCCTCCAGAGAACACACTTCAAGTGCTATCCCCCTTCGGAGTGAGCGGGGTATAGTGATGCTCACTTTGGAATGGAATTGTCTCATTATGAAAGCTGTTCGGCGTTGAGCCTGCTGCTGTGCGCACGCGAGAGAATGAACCGGTTGGATAGGATGAAGACGCGCAGCCCGCGTGGGAACGGCACGGGTTAGTTTGCAACGGGCGAACTCCGCTCGCGCGTCAGCAAGACTTCTTACAATTGTCGTCACATTCCGCTCGCAGGGCAACATTTGGCCGTACGCGAGCAAAATCCGAACGTCGATCTGCGCGCAGTAACGCCTCCTCGCTGTCATGTAGGGACTTCATGTGAACGCATTACTGTTGACCGATGGGACACAAACAGAGGGTCACTCTCGGTGTGAGGAGGCAACGTGAAGAGGATCCGCCGTGTTTACAAGGAACGAATCGCTTTGAAGAAGAAACAGAGCAAATAGTGACAGTACTCTCAGAAAAGTTGAGTTCCAGCCGCAGGGGAGCAGGTCGAAACGCTTATCATGTCTAACAGAGAACACTGACTGAGTGTTGCGCGTGACTGGGATCGCGTCTAAATAAACACCTGCCTCCGAGGACCTTAAGAACTCAAACCTGACAGAAGATTATTTACCGAGGATTAAGCGTCCATTTGAATCACTAAATAATAAGGATATATCCGCCTGTATTAATAATAACTCATCTGGAACTGGGTGAAAATGAGACAGCGGTTCAAACGCGCGCAGAATTCACCCGTTTATTTCCAGTTGTAAGCGCTGCCCTGACCATCCTTTGGGTGCATAGCTGTTGTTTTTTTTCAAACAGAGGTCTGTCACCCCGGAGCGGAGCATCCGGACAGCTGCATCTGGAGCAAAGGAGCGCTGTGCTGTTTGAAGGTTTCTGCAGAATAACACTGGAGCAATGAGTCGCATCCCCTATCCACAGGTACGACTATCACGCCATGAAAGCGCACAGTAGCTTAACTGGTCAAATGTCAGTGATTTTAACAGTGAAGCGAATGCAAACATGCTGCAATGCAATGAAAACCTTTTAATTGGTTAACTGTAAATTCCCTTCATATACGGTGTAAAATTGTAGAAGACAACACGTGCAATTTTGTTGTAACACTGTTTAAACTACAACATATAAATTACCTTATAAAAATGCAATACACATACGTGTATGGCAAATTGTTGTTTAAATCATATTTTTTCCCCCTCTAGAAAGAGGCTTTTCCAGAACCCTCACAATCCCACAAACCCACACAATCACAGTTGTTAAGATGGCATTTAAAACGATTCTCCTGATTTGTGTTCAGTGTTATGTGCATTAATGAGTGTTTTATGTTGCATTTTATGTCGCTTTAGTCATATTTGAAGCATTATTTTATTATTGTGTGTATTAACCTAATGGTATTATGTTTGTGTGGGTAACACTGTGCTCTTGTCAGTCTGTTGGTACTAGTGACAGGAACTATAGAGGCTTATTTTTATGCAAGTACATCGTGTGGCTTTCCATTGTATCACTAGTGTTTGGTGTGAGTGCAGTACAGTATCAAATAGATTTTAACGACTCAAGTAGATTGGTATTTTTACAGTGTAATTTACATATACGGTCATAAAAAACATGCCTTTTAACAACGTTTAACAAAGTATTTTTTTACAGTGCACATTTTTGCCATTCAAATTTTTTCCACACTAGTTGCGTTTATTATCATTATTATTATTATTGATATTGGATTTAAAAAGTCTTAAATTGATGTTGGATTTAAAAAGGCTTTTCTTGTCCTAACTTTTGTTCTTTTTTGTTTGTCTTGTTTAAATATAGTAGAATAACACTTGTCATTAAACTATCATTTGACACTGAGATTTTAAGGGAAACAGTGGAGGTAATTAATGACTATCCTTCGACGGGGGAGATCATTGCCAATGTGAGTCAGCAGTGTGTGGGTGTGCTATTGAATTCTGTAGACAGTAAATACAAGCAGGGACAGGACACAATCCCCTGCCAGTCCTCAGCTGAGCCGCAAGACATTTTAAAAGAATGTCAATTCTAGCTTATAATAGAAGCTTGGCAATGCATCACAAGCATATCATAGATTCTAAATAATATAAAACGACATCACTGAAAGGTAAAGAAGAAAAGAGCCTTTATTTTTAGCCTTATAAAGGATGCAGCAAGTTTATTAGTCTCCGCTCTGGACCGTGGCCCAGTTTGGCACCATTACGAAGTAATGTGCTGAAACTCTGACAGTCAAAACATACAAGCTTTCAGCTACCATTAATATGTGTTTTTATCACTTTCAGCGCTGCGGATAGTATTTTTCCCAGAAAAATTATTTGAGTGATGATTGATCGTATATGAGTTTTGAAATACTTAGCGAGTGAAGACACGGTCCTGTGATTTTGGCTTTGCAGCTTTTGCCAGTGTTATGAAATGTCCCATGTGGCTGGCAGGGGTGCAAAGAAGCAATTAGGATTCCATACAACTGCTAATCGACTTATATTTGACTCCTTTTCGTTGCCTCAGCACATCAGCGTGGTTGCTGTGATCTCAGAGGAAATTTTATATTCCAAAAATGCGGTACCCACATTTAATTCCTGACATTTGAAGGCTGACTAACCTTTTTCCAGCAGCTACAGAGGTCAAAAGGTAAGATCTGAGATGATTGACTGGTTGTGCTGATGATTGCGCTAAAATTGAGTCCAGAAGAAAACCGAGCCATCTGTGAAGAAGAAAGGCTTATGAATGTGTAATCATTTCGTTCTCCTCCTCTAGCTCTTTTGATAGCATATTTCCATCATGATGCCGCCGGTTGTTTACAAGTCAATTGTTTGCCCTTCATTTACACCTTGGCACACCTGACGGGAGCTCGGAAGGCATCCTTTACAACCCGTCCTGCAGGAAACGAGAGTCTTTGAGGTCATTCACCCCACAGGACATGTGTTTGTTTGTGTGTTCATAGCACCCCACAGGAAGAATCATTTCACCTGTACACACGACTCCTTCGGCCTGGTTAAGCACCGGAAGCTTTTGTCAAATTACAGTCGACCCAGTGCAGTTCAATAAGCACACAGGTCTAATTAACTCATCACAGAGATGTAAGGAGCGGAAAGGCTTCTCGCTCTCCACAGACCCAACAGCTTCGAGCTGAAGCTTTTAGATACAGACAAGCAACATTTTAGATGCATGCGGTGGGCTTATCAGTTTCTCCTCAAGATGTCACAATTTAAATGTCAGAAGAGCCACAGTCTATGTTGTGCTATTTGTCGCAGTTTGGTTTGCCTATAAATTTGCTGCCTTGATTCATTGTAGCGGTTGTGGCTATTTTGGATTCTTTCACACAATAGTGTACATATTGAATGGTGTACATGTCTCATTATGTTCCGTTTTGAAGAAGAATGCTTGCAGTCTTTTGGGAAAAGTTGAGTCTGTAGAGCTGGAACAACCTTTTTGAGGGTACTGTTGAGGTTTAGGGGTTTCAGACTCATCCAAATGCATTCAGCACTCACTGTGTCTTAGCAACGGCAGGTACAGCCCATTATTTTTGTAGTTTTAATATCCCAGAGGTCAATATCGTGTCTATGATTTAGCATGGTTCATGTACCGCAGTGTCTTTGCATGACTAATCGAACATGTACTGAGTATAAACACAGATGAGGATTCCCAGAGCAGTGAACAACCTCTTAAGTACTTAGAATTGGACTTTGCGTTGGGCCACATTGTTCTTTTTGATGACAGGCTCACTTTCTCATAACCAGTCAAGACGATTATTGTTTTTTATATATGCTGCAATGTAAATGGTGGCTTATTTAGTGCTAAAGCCCTGCTAGGTATTTTGTGTCAGCGCTGTGTCTCTTTTAGGAGCTCTTTCAGTGATTGCTCCTCTGCCGCATCTCCTGGAAATGTAGCTCATAATAATGACGTTAAGTCATTTGGGAGTTCCTTTTCTGAATGTATCCTTTCAAATCCCCTCTGTAATTCTCAAACTCTGAAAACGAGCTTGCTTCCGAGAATTGCAGGATCTCGAGTTTTCCAGCTCGTTGCCATTTAGGGATGGTTTTTATATGCGACCTTACGCTCCTCTGTCACTCAGAATTGAATAGCTTCAGATCATATTGGTCTTGAATTGGTTGTTTAAATATTTCTTGGTTCTCCGCTCTGGGTGTCGTGGGAGAGATTTGGGGAAAGTATGAAACGAATGTTATGAAAACAGAGATTAGAAGCAATTGTTCACATAGCTTTCATCATTGCAAACTGCATTAATGGTATTTTTGTCATTTTCTCATTACCAGAACAGGCCACAGTTTAAATCAGTAATTCCCAACCAAGTCCCAGGGGGTTCCAGAGGGTACTTGGAAACATTTTTGTTCTGCTTCTTTTAAATTGATAAAACAGAAATACTACTATGCAGAATCTATGCAGAATTTAGTAAATGCTACTACTACTACTACTAATAATGGGTTAAATGAAGATCAATCTTATATTGAATCTTATATTTCCGTTCCTTTTTAAGGAAAGAAAGCACAAAGTATCACACAAATTATAGACACGCACACACACACACACACACACACACACACACACACAAATGTATGTGATAAAAAGTGTAACGCTTAATGATATAGTATATACAGTATTCATAAGTTATTCTTTTCAGTCAAATCTTGTTAACAAACTGATTGAACTGGTTCACAAATTCATTCATTAAATGGACTGAATCTGTGAGTGTTTGTATTTTATTTTATTTCTTTCCTTGGTTTGAATGGAGTTCACAATGAGCCAAGAACCTACAAATGCTTGAAAGTGAGTGAACCAAGGGTTTGACTGAAGTTTACCTGCATTATTATCTAAAAATTAATCCACATATACATATACATATTGGTATTGGTGTAAATAATTATGTTAAACAATTCATTTTGGATGAAAGATGTAAATTACTTTTGCTTTTGTTTATTGTAATTGCAAGTTATATTTACGTTCTAAAAGTTTTTATGTTTTGTAGAAGCTGAATCATGACTGCAGTAAACTAAAGTGGGACACATGAAATTGCACAAAAAATTTGCTGAACAAATTGTTCAAATGAACTGGTTAATGGAAAGGAGTCAGATTTTCCATCAGGTTGGGAAATACTGGCTTAAATAGTTTAACATTAGGAAAAGAATGACTTCATAGTAGCTTCTTTCACCAAGAAAGACATAACAGATTTAACGTTGAGCGCTGGCATATCAACCTCACTTAAAGACTTGGTTTTATCACCCCCAGACTGTCGCAGTCAATTTTAAAAGCATATTGAGGGTTATCATAAATCACTTAAATTAATATTGTGCTTTACCTAATAAGGTATTTAGGGAATCGTTGGAAGCTTTTGGACATTTTAAAAGCTGGACGGCTCGCACAAAATGCATTTGTTCTTTAAACTCACTTAATTAGTCTAGGCATGGAGCACAGCCGGTCTGCCTGAAGTGGAGATAGCTGGCAATAGAAAAAGTAAGAATGAAAGTGTGTGTAAAGAGTGCCAAGGCTTATGCAAAAGCTGTATTACATGATAGTGAACATACTCTGATGAAGGGGTCGGTGCATGATTTCAGAGATGGGTTTTTGATGAGGGAACAGGAAGTGCACTTTTGTTAAAGGCTGAATGGCAAGTACTCTGTAAGAGCTGAGGTTGCGGTATAGATTTTGCATGAGTCATTTAAAATGCCTGTGTTTAAAGGGGTCATATGATGCGATTTAAATTTTTCCTTTCTCTTTGGAGTGTTACAAGCTCTTGGTGCATAAAGAAGGTCTGTAAAGTTGCAAAGACTAAAGTCTCAAATCCAAAGAGATATTCTTTATTAAAGTTAAGAGTCAGCCACGCCTACCTAAAACGGCTCGTTCTAACACGCCCCCACATATCTACGTCACTATCTGGGAAGATTTGCATAACGCCACCCAAATGTTCACGCAAAGAAAGAAGGCATAACTTTTATTCTCGCTGTAGTATTGTTGCTGCCGCCGCCATGTCGTGAAGACGCTGTGTGATTAGTTGTGAAAGCGAAACTACTTTGTTTGGCCTTCCAAAAGAGGACGATATCGCTTCGTCATGCCTGGAGCTGATCCGTGCTGGTCGCTGAGGGAATACTTCAACTTGGAGCTGTCGATCGCCGGACTTTCACCGTGGACGAAGCGGAGTCCAGCCCGGGGTCGTC
>NW_015551076.1:1981733-1985156 GCF_001515605.1 Sinocyclocheilus anshuiensis | reverse complement strand
TGTGTCGCAAGTTCAGTGACGCAGGTAGTGACGATTCTCTCCGGCCAATCCGTGATCAGCAGAGTTTACACGTCACGTTTTGGTAACGGTATGGTTCGCTTGGAACCCCAACCGAGGTGGTACTAAAAAAGTACCAGGTACCAGGTACTGTACCCAGTGGAAAACCCCCAAAAAGTGACCCGTCCCGAGCCGTACCGTGCCGTACCATGCAGTGGAAAAGCGCCATAGATGAACCTGAGGTAGAGCTGGCAACCTAGTCCTTAAAAACAATGGACCGGAAACCTACGGAAATACATCAGATCTCAAGGACCCTAAATATAGCATTCTTTCCTAACCATGTCCTTACTTGTAAAGTCAAATACTGTGCAAAGTGACAAAATCACAATGGACCCTTTTCAGATTTCCGGGGTTCTCAGAAGCAGAAGTCATCATTATACAATGCCTTGCGAAAGTATTCAAACCCCTTAATATATATATATATATATATATATATATAAAATTGAAATAAGTCAGCACCTTTACAGCCTCAAGTATTTTTGGGTATGATGTGACAAGTTTTGCACATCAGCATCTGGCAATTATCTGCCATTCTTCTGCTCACCTCTTCACCTCTCAAGCTCTGTCAGGTTGGATGGGTGCAGATGCACATTTTCAGGTTTCTCCAGAAATATTTGATTGGGTTCAAGCCCAGGCTGTGGCTGGGCCACTCAAGGACATCTTTCTTGCTGTGTAGTTAGGATCATTGTCCTGCTGGAAGGTGAACCTTCTGCCCAGTCTGAGGTTCTGAATGCTCTTGACTGGGTTTTCATTAAGGCTATCTCTATACTTTGGTGCACTGAACTTTTCTTCTACTCTGATGAGTCCCTCAGTCCCTGCCGCTGAAAAACAGCCGCACAGCAAGAGGCTGCTACCAGCACACTTTACTTTTGGGGTGGTACTCTTCAGGTGATGAGCAGTGCCTGGTTTCCTTTAAACATGATGCTTGGAATTGAGCTTCATCAGACCAGAGAATCTTGTTTCTCACAGTCTGAGGGTCCTTTAGGTGCTTTTTTGCAAATTCCAAGTGTGTTTTCATGCGTCTTCACTGAGGAGAGGATTGAGTTTGGCCACACCGCCATAAAGACTGGATTGGTGGAGTGTTGCAGTGATGTTTGTCCTTCTCTAGGTTTCTCCATCTGCTATATGATCATGGAGCTCAACTAGAGTGACCATCAGGTTCTTGGTCACCACTCTAACCAAAGCCCTTCTCCATCAATTGCTCAGTTTGGCCAGGAGGACAGCTCTAGGAAGAGTCCTGATTGTTCCAAACATCTTCCATTATGGATAATGGAGGCTACATGCTTCTGTGAACCTTAAATGCAGCAGAATTTTTTTCTGAACTCTTCCCCAGATGTGTGGTTTAATGCAATCCTGTCTCTGAGCTCTACAGGCATTTTTTTACCTCAGTGCTTGGTCTTTGCTCTAATATGCATTTTCAGCTGTTAGACAAATCATACACATTCAATTGAATTTGCCACAAGTTAACTTCACTCAAATTGTGGTAACATTTACAAGCAAAATGAATGCTCCTGACCTAAATTTCAACTGTCGGGTATGAATACTTATGCAATTGAATCATTTAAATATTTATGTTTAATACATTTGCAAAGATGTTAAAAACCTGTTATTTTCTTTGTCATTATGGTGTATGGAGTGTAGATTGATGTGAAATTTTTTTTTAATTTAAAGCAGTTTAACATAAGGCGGCAACATAACAAAATGTGAAAAAAATTAAGTGAATACTTTCGCAAAGCACTGTATATAACTTTGCTAGATTTACAATGTAATATCTGTGGAAATGTGTCATCACAATCTCTGAAAAAGGTCTATTAGAACATGTGAACAATTCCAAAATCTGGATAATTAAACATGTTGCATAAGTTTGAAAAGTCCTTTGGATCTTTAAAAAGTCCAAACCTTTTTGAGTGACATAGTCTGGAATGCAGAAACATTTTGGAGAATCATTGGACATTTTACAATTAAATATTAGCTGATGCATGAAGATGATTGTTTAGAAATACGATAAGGTCCAAGGTATTGTTGCCACATCTGGAGGATTTCATAATTTGAACATATTGTTCCGTCCTTGATTTCCCATTAGTAATCATGAAACACTTCATTGAATTAGTTTTGGCCATTCATATGTTAAGTACAAAACCAAAAATGTCACATTGGTATGAAGTGGAAACTGACTGTTTGTAATATTAATCCAGATTATTTTCTTTATCACAGTCAAAATTGCATCTGATCCTGCCATGCGTTTTCACTGTGACTTGGCAACCCCCACTCTTACAAGTTTCATTGGCATGTTTAAATGTGAATGGGTGTTTTCTGCGACACTCATTTGCCTCCTCATTTTAGATGGGCATGACGTTCTGTGCCCATGCAAGACATGTTGTTTTGTACTACAGAAAATGGTGGGATTCTCTCGCAGCTTGCCATGGTTTTATATGAGTAAGAAAGATATTCTGTTCGCTGAGTCAGTGATCAATATGCCTACTTTGTCCCAGATCCTCGTCCTTTTTTAAATGAAATGAGTGAATTAACTCAATTAGCCTGTCAGTGGCTCTTTACAAGCAGCTGGTACCTGGCAGCTGTTGCATAAGAAAAGACAAAACCTCATTCATCCCTTTCCAATCGATTTTCCCTTTCCATCCGACATTTTTCACAACTTGTGTCTCACTTAAAACAGAACACATTTGCATCAGAGGGGCTTGCAGTGGCTTCCCAGAAGACATTTCTTCCTTCGTATTGGTTCATCGCAATGCTGCAACGTTAGGAAAGGGACTGATGTTCTTGTTTGCTTCTATTTTTTACTTTTTTGGTGGGAAATGTATTCTCACAGCAGATTAGACATGCAAATTAGTGAGAGCCGTTTGTTTTGAGAAGACTAAATTAGATCTCTGTTGAAAGCATATTTGGCTTTTGCATTCTTTTGTTCTTTCTATTCTGTGAATATAATTTCTGTTTGAAGAGATATAAATATGATCTGTTTAACTGTGTCAAATCCAAGATTTCATCATGAAAAAGTACAATATTAGCAAAGCCTTTCATCAAATCTCTCTCCCCCTTTCCTTGTGTTTATCGCTGCATCTATTTCCTCTCGTTCAGTTTTCAGTTTTATTGGCTGAATATAAGCTAACGGCACGTAACACACATCAGTTTAGCTACGGGCAACAAAGAAATGATGCTAAAATGAGAATGATTAACAGACATGCTGTCAATCAGTTTTAAAGGGGTCATATGATGTTGCTAAAAAGAACATTATTTTGTGTATTTGGTGTAATGAAATGTGTTTATGTGGTTTAAAGTAAAAAAAACACATTATTTTCCACATACTGTACATTATTGTTTCTCCTCTATGCCCCGCCTTTTTGAAACGCG
>NW_015551076.1:1972244-1981705 GCF_001515605.1 Sinocyclocheilus anshuiensis | reverse complement strand
CGAGACAAAAACATTAAAACCCATTATAAATGAGGCATTTGTTGCATCCAGTGGGGACATAATTACTGATTATATAATGACTTATACTGTCTTTTTACGCGTTGCATTGCATTGCATCGCGCCGCGTAAACATATGAGCAGCCATCAAGTGTTAGTCTTCTAGGTTATTACATGTGGTTAGGTAATTGATGGCGGTCAGAAAGGAAAAATTTAAATCGCATCATATGACCCCTTTAAATAATAATAATTAATATTAATTATATTAGTTTTTCATTAGTTATAAAATTAAATATTACATAAATTATAAAAGTCTGTCAAATAATGAAATAATTATTAATTAACTGAATCCCTATTTATGGCATGTATCAGTATTTGATAAGAAAAGCATTAAATTATTGTGATGGCACTGGATAGATCTTACAAAAAAAAAAAGCAGCTTTAAAAGTTATTACCAATTATAGTAAATTATTATACAAGTAAAATTAAATAATAAAGAAAGTTAAAAACGTATATTTTTACCCTGTAGCATTTAGTTCAATTTCTGCTGTATGTATATTTTGTTGATATAATGTTTCTAATATATTACGTTTTTTTTATTTGTCTTTTATGTGTGATGTATTGATGTTCATGCTTTTATGTAAAGCACTTTGAGCTTAATTAAAAGGTGCAATATAAATAAAGTTTATTATTGTTGTTATTATTATAATTATAATTATAATAAAATATATTGTTACTCTGTCATGCTTTTTTTTCAGTATCTCGTTCCTTTTGATTTCTGTCCTTTGAAGTAGTTTGTTAATCTGGATATTTTTGTTTTACCTAATGATTAATTATGTAATTTTAGCATGTTATATTTGTTCTAATTAATTGCACTAAATTAGCGTGTTAAATTGACAGCCTTAATTAAAAGTAAAGTAACCATTAATTCATCACACTAGTGAATAATCATTACAGCAGAAAGCGAGAAGATCAGATATTAATAAGATAATTATTAAGATATATATTCTTTGTCCCTGAGATGTGTGACAGTAAGACTAAGTGTACTGAGTATCTAACAGTCTTTGTGTTCATCTAATAGATGGGGTATTTCTTTCTCTATTGCCTGTGCATTTTGAACAAGCAAGGTAGCACATTTTCATATAGGTGGTTTGTACAGTGCCTTTTAAAATAGCTTTTATGCTGACGGTGCACCCCATCCCCTATGCACGGCTGACACTGACACAACTTCAAATGTACTTTACTCTACAAATATGGACCAGTGTTTATAATTCAGAAATGCTAGTACGTTCAAAAGCACCGATGACCTTCAAAATCATGAAAGCAAATTTGGAGTAAAATTTACAGGAAGTTCTCTTTATTGAGTCTTCAGTTTACAACATAACTTTTCTTTGCTTTAAACAATTCAGAATCCTTAAACCTTGTGTTTATTTGTGGGTTTACATTGGATTTTGAATCCCAGATTTTCAATGTGGTCCTTTGGACCCCATTGTATGTCCCAGTGGAATATAGCCCATGGCAACATCCTCTCTTCCAAGCATACTTGAGCAGTGTGTTTATTTGTGTGAGCATGTTTCCTGTGTTTAAAAACGCTTACGTGTTAGTAATGGTCATATTCACGTGCATTCACACAGACTTTCACCCATATGCACATTATGCTGGGGCAATAGAAAACACCCCTATTTATGCCTGCGCAAACTGACAAATGTAACTCATTTACTGTATATACTGTCTAACTCTCACTTTTGTGGGGTTACTGAATAAAGTGTGCAGGTAGGTGGAGGGGCACTGCATCCAAGCATCTTTCATTAATTACCCAGCTATGCTTGTGTGGAACGCTGGCATAAAATATATTGACTCCTTGTACTAACACTGCAGCCTGTGTCATCTCCATTTATCACAATTAACAGCCCCACAGCGAGTAGAGCCAAGCAGTGCAGCCTCAAGGTCAGGGGTACAGTACACAATGTGAAATCTGGGTAGAGGCATGCAAACAAGCTCTAGATTGTATTTTATTTACATTTATTTATTTCTATTTTTAACTTTATAAAATATCAATCTTGTAAAATGAAATATTAGCTGATTTTTATTTGGATTTTTTTAGTGGAGGATTTTTAGGTTATTATTTGTTTTTATTTTATTGTATTATTGTATTTGCTTATTTTTATTCTTTATATAATATTCAGTTTAATTAATTAATTTTTTTCTACTTTTTATTTTATTTCATTGTATTACTTTTGTCATCACATTTATGTCCGTTATGTTATCAGTGGTCAGATTTATTTTAACTACTACTATAACAAAAACATAACATGCTACTGTATACACTTTTTTGAACTTTTTTTCCCATCCAAAATACCGTCTACCATCTTTACATTTTTAAAAATGTGTATATATATATAAGTCAATTTTGTAACCTTTAAGCAGCATGTAGGGCTGCAACAAACAATTATTTTAATAATCGTTTAATCTAATTATTATTTATAAAAATTAATCAACTAATTGTCGATTATTTCACTGAATAATCTTTGATTGATTATTCAGCTTTTGCAATTAGTTAAAATATTGAGTTATATGCATATTCTAACAAATAAAGGTAATCACTTCAGCTACTGGAAAATCATATTATGTGATTACAATTATTATACAATTAATTTATACAAATAAATATATTTGGCACACAAAATGAGATGACAGAGAAACACTCTCATTCAGCATTTAATTAGCTATTTGTGACCCTGGAGCACAAAACCAGTCATAAGTAGCACAGGTATATTTGTAGCAATAGCCAACAATACATTGTATGGGTCAAAATCATTGATTTTTCTTTTATGCCAAAAATCATTAGGATATTAACTAAAGATCATGTTCCATGAAGATATTTTGTAAATTTCCTACCATAAATATATCAAAACGTAATTGTTGATTAGTAATATACATTGCTAAAAACTTAATTTGGACAACTTTAAAGGCGATTTTCTCAATATTTCTATTTTTTTTTTTTTGCACCCTCAGATTCCAGATTTTCAAATAGTTGTATCTCAGCCAAATATTGCCCTATCCTAACAAACCATACATCAATGGAAATCTTGTTTATTCAGATGATGTTTTAATCTCAATTTTAAAAAATTGACCCTTATGACTGGTTTTGTGGTCCAGGGTCACATATGAAAAAGTAACTGAATGACATCTCCTTTTGTAAGTCATATTGATAAGAAACAAAACAAAGGTAAGTGATGAGACAATTTATTTTTGGAAAAACTATTTTATTCACAACATAATCTCTCTTAAAATACCTTATAGGGGTATGATAATCAAAACTGTCCTGAGCTAGATCAAGCTTTGATCTCTGCAAACCAAACGATAATTTTAATCAAATAATATATTTTTTTCCCACTAATGAAAATATTTTATCATTAGCTAGCTCCACACTGGAGAACTGCTTTATAACAGAAAATCAAGTTGTAATTCTAACGGAAAGTGACACTGACTCTGGCTTTTCATGTTTAATACTGTAAAGCTGCCTGGTTTAAATCTATCTGTTGCATAAAGTACTATATCAATAGACGTGACTGGACTTTACTAGAGTAGAGTACTAAACTGCAAGTATCCTCATCACTGTAATCAGATGCGTTCTTAACTGCTGCTTTCTCACCGCTGTCAGTTTTTGTTGTGTTTATTTCATTATTGAGAGAAAAGCGCGCAGCATATATTTACATATTCATCCAAAGCTTCAGGTTCGGCCAGGGTTGCCAGGTTTTCACAACAAAACCTGCCAAATTGCTACTCAAAACTAGCCCTGGTAAAATTTAAATTCCATGGGCTAAATATCATGTAATTGGGGTCGTTCAAACCCGCGGACATGAAAAATAACCCGCAGCAACAGTGTTAAAGTAGCCCAATTCCACGGGAAAACCGCAGACTTGGCAACACTGGGTTCGGCTGCGTTTGCACTAATGTGCTGTGTCTTCTACTTCCCTTCAATTGCATCCAATCACAGTATTGCGCTACAGCGCCACACTGGTCAAACTGCATTATTGTAGGCTCTTACATTAGGTGATGAGATCAAACGACAAGAACAAAAATATTTGTCGACAATTTTTTATTGTTGACGTTGTTGATTATGTTGACTAATCGTTTTGGCCCTAATTTCTTGAAACATTTTTTTAGAGTTTTGTTTTGCTTTGCCAGAGTGCTTAGAAAAAATTTAGCCATTGGTGCTGATAGCCTCATGGTCAGTGCGTCGACATACAGCACAACTGTGCTCACGGCGACCCGAGTTTGATTACTGTCTCGAGGTCCTTTGCCAATCCTACTCCCCTCCACCCAATGCTTTCCTGTCATCTCTCTACTGTCCTATTCTAATAAAAGGCATTAAGGCCCATGAAAATAACTTTTAAAAATGTAGCTGGAAGTTGCAGGAAGTGAAAACTTCTTTTGAATCATTGCAGAAGCCTTTTCTAACTCTAACTTGAATTTTGAGGCATTGGGTTAGACTGGGGTTAAGTTCAGGATTTGGTTGGGTTTATTTTTGAAACGAGGTTGAGGTTAGGATCTAGATTAGGCACATGTCAGCCATAAAAACCCTTGCTCTAGTTGTTCTAAATATAGAGGAGGAGAAATATGTAATGTATAATATAGATGCTGTGTGTTTTCATACAATGTCATTGGGCTGAAGTTAGAAGTCCCCTAGTTTTAGGCAAAATCAAGCACAATTTCCCTTATGGAAGCTTGGCAAGTTGACGTGAAAGGCATTTCTGTACTCTTGCTTGCTTGTCATGCTCAGACCAGCTGTCATGTTAGAGCAGTGCACACACTGACTGAAGTGATTTTACGCTACTGTCACAATTAGTCTCCAACTAGTATCTGTAGACATCATGCACTCATACACAAATATGAGCTATAACACACTCCGTACACTCTGTCCAAATGCCACACATGGTTACTCATTCATCTGCGTCCCACATGAGCGTAAAGCATCCCACGTCTGGAAGCACACACAGAAAGTTACGTTACGTATTTGTCCATGCACTCTAGAATAGATTCACAGTACGCGCACAAACACACACACACACACACACACACGCGCATACAAATGAACTTGCATGGCACCCATGTCCTTTGAAAGGACTGCCTCCTGAGTAAACATACGCGCACACACACACACAGATTATTATGGGGCAAATAAACAATAGGGTAATAGAGGGCAGCCTGTGTAAATACTATTATGGCCATAAACAGGCTCCTTCATACAGATCAAGAACAGCAGACACATCTTAAACAAACAGACTGGACACAAGCAAATGCTAAAACAGAAGACACTTTGCACAAATGAAATACATTTGGGTTGCCCATATTTATTTATTTATTTAAAAGGCATTAAAGGAAGCCATTCATTTTCAACCATTAATTTTCAGTTATCATAAGATTTTTAAATTTTTAATTACATTTATTTCCATATTTTTATGTTTTTAAAAGCATTAAAGGAAGATTATCATAACATAACGTTGACAGCATTTGTCAAGGTCAGCCATTCATTTTAAATTATTATAAGAAAAAAATCTTTAAATCATACGAACAGAAACATACTTTCCACTAATGCGGTATACTGGGTTGACTATATATATATATATATTTTTTTTTGTGTGTGTGTGTGTTAATTTCTCATAGCATAATATTGACTACAATTGTCAAGCTCATTCATTCATTTTCAGCTATTAAAAAATATATTTTTTAATTTATTTGGACGACTTAGTTATCAGTAATTATAAACCAACATTTTTAATTTATATTTTTAACTTTATATAAAAAAAACTACTTTTAAAAATACAATATTAGCTGATTTTTATTAGGATTTTATTAGTAGAGGATTTTTTGTTTATTATTTGTTTATATTTAATTGTATTATTGTATTTGATTATTTTTATTTTATTCAGATAATTTTTTTATTGGAAGTAATTATAAACCAATATTTTTTAACTAAAAAAAAAATACAAAATAATACTTTTAAACTTTACAAAGAAAAAAGTCTTAAAAATATTATCAGATTTTTATTAGTAGAGGATGACCAACTTTTTTTTAAAAACTGTATTTAGACCAAATTTATGGCTCAAGCATATTTCAAACTGAGTACATGTCCCACATTTTGTTAACAGTGTTGCAAAAAAATTGCCTCATATAAAATTAATGGAAACTAAAACTATTAAATATTTAATTTGATCTTGTGAATTTGTCAGCTAACATTTAATGAAAGATAACCTGTGTCCATTTGTTGAAAAGGTGAAAAGGTTTCAGGCTCAGTTGTGAAAGTGAAAGTACGTCTTCCCCACGTCTTTCTTTAATTGATGAGCGCAGCTTTCAGTGATCGTCCTGTCATCTCAGTTTCCATGGCATTCATGATGCGTAGCAACTGGGCGACCGTTCAACAGCATCACGGGTGGAGTGTGTCTTAACTATGGATTTTGAGGGGAGGATCATTTTCTCACAGAGCGACTGAACCGTGTGATCGGAGAGGAGCTAATCTAACCCTGACCACCTGTGAAGATTGCTTCCTCCTCTCAGCCCAACCCCACAGGCCTGCGTTGAGCCGGGGAGAATGTTTGAGTGCAGAAAGGGGTATGATTCCATTTTCAGGGCTTACTATCAGGTTCTCCCTCAACTAAGAGGCGGCGGTGATTCCACGGATCAGTTTGAGGACTTTGCAACAAGCTGACCTACATATTAGAAGACTCGGTTCCTATTGCATTCCGCCTGCAAAAGCAGTCAGCAGGAGCGCTCACATGAACCAGATGGATTCACAGCACGCTCTCCGATCCTCTCGGAGTCGCTCTCTGTATTTTGCAATTCCCTTCCCCGTACGTTTCAGCGTTTGGGAGAGCGCAGGTGTTAGAAGTGTTTCAGGGCCCTAGAACTTGTGTGTTGTTTTGAAGGTTCCTAAGCCATTCATCACTGTCATCACAAATAGCTATACATGTGTGCTTCTGTTTTTACTAGTTTTACTAGACTAGTTTTGCTCTTTCTCTTCAGCTCTTAATATATTGTTTGTGTCACGCAGAGAGAAGAAAAGGCAAAACGAATATAGAATCTCATCCCTCACTCCACAGACCTTGGCTGTTCGGAGTCAATTTTAATCACAGTTCACTGTCTTGAACTTTATGGCAGGATCAGACGTATCCTCATAATTTCAGTTCGTGAGTTAATGAAGTCCGCTTTATTTCTTAACTTTGTTTCACGGCAGAAACTCTCAAAAGAATGTCAGATTTCTAAACTTCTTGTGGTTTGCAAGCATGAAGTTCCTCTCTGGCAGAGTCTCACATGTTTGAACCCCTGAGGTTAGTAATTTGGTTTTCATTAGACTGGTGCTTAAACCACAGATGTGTTTAACACTTTCAACACTCTCTTTGACCTCCACTGTGACAATTTAATTACAGTTATAATTTTGTCTCGTTGGCCTTCTCAGAATTGTAACTCAAGACAGCGATAAGCTGTAAACTTTAATAGCTAACTCCTTGTTTGTCACCTCTTTTAGGCAATAAAAATGCTTATGCTGAAGTTCAGATATGCTCAAAACTGGTTACACAGCTGGCTGTGAAGTTTAGTTTTCTCCATATTTGTTTTTATTTTTCCCACAGTGATAAAAAAAAACAAAAAAAAACAGCACAGGTAATTATAATAATGAATGTTTTTCAAAACACTAGGTTATAATATTTCTTGAGCTGCAAATCAGCATATTAGAATGATTTCTGGAGGATCATGTGACACTGAAGACTGGAGTAATGATGCTGAAAATTCAGCTTTGCATCACAGAAATAAATTGCATTTTAAAATATATTAAAATAGGAAATGCTTATTTTAAATTCTAATCATATTTCACAATTTTACAGTTTTACTGTATTTTGATCAAATAAATACAGCCTTGGTGAGCATAAAAGTCAAATTTTTCAAAAACATGAAAATAAATAAATAAATACTGACCCCAAACTTATGAATGTTATTGTAGGTAGAAAGGAATCAAATGGCATAGTCTTTATTATTGTATTATTATTGTTCTGAATATAAGCATGAATGCAAGTGTGATATTGCTTATTGCAACTAATTGAGTAACGTATGTGTTAAATTTGTATATATTTTCTCCTCCATGTTTACATTAGATAGCACTCAGATACAGTACAGATACTACAAAAAGACCTAATTTCATTTGATATATTTTCTTGTTTTAGTATAAACCAGTACTTTTGACTTTCCTACAAAAACCTGTTTTCTGAATGAAAATAATTGTGAATTAGACAGTCCAGACAGCAGGGAGGATCATTTATTGAAACACTGCATAAGTAAATAATAAAAATTGTATGCTCAAATGTCTTATTTATCATCATTGTGCAAAGCCATAAATTATACATAAGCATAATTATATGAGACAAACCATCTGAGTCCAGGCAGGAATGCTGTGGGACCTTACTGGACTGATTTTAGGAGAGGTTAGTGTCTCATAGTCTCTAAGCATCCTCCAGTTGTCCTCCTGCATTCACAGATAAATAGCCCACAGAGACTCTGCCTGAAGCTGTCTACCGCTCCTAGAAAGACACGTGACAATTGAAAGCATTCTCTTGTTGTTCCCAGATTCTCACTGTAAATGGACCAACATAACACACAGAGAAAAGAGAAATTGTGTGCCTGAGAAGGAACAGAAAGCCCTCATCCTGAAATTATTGCTTCTGTGAGGCTTGTAGTGGTACTATAACAGCAATCATTCTTATATTAAAGGGTTCATTCACCCCAAAATGAAAATTGTCACCATTTGCTCACTTTCATGCTGCTCTATATCTGTGCTTTCTTTATTTCAGCCACTAAAGAAAATTGTGGGTGGGATTGATAATGAACAACAAACCATGTGCTATCAAAAGAAGCATTAAAGCAAACATTAAAGTGAAAAATGCACTGTAAGAAACTAGAGAATAGCTCTACACTCATTATTTACTGAAAAACTTTTTCTCTGCTGTAGCTCTCGATTTGAATATGCACATATTTAAATTGTGGCATGATTAATTGGGAGATACAAGAAGCAGATGTTTGCATCATTGATGTCAAACCTGTCGTGCCATTCTCATAAAGCTATCAGATGGATTAGAAGAAGAAGACTTGAATATAAAGCATGAGTCATAAAGACTACTTTTATGATGATGCGTTTGTCTTTTTTGAAGTTTCACCATTTAGAAAAAAAGAAAATGATACAGATTGAGAGTGACAAATGAGAGGATCTTTCTTTTTAGGTGAAGTAGTTCTTGAAAGGTGATTTTTCTAACTTCAACATCACACTCTTTCTTTAAAGACTTGGCAGCCAGTCTGAAGTCACCTTGAAACGAGGCAAAATAATTCACTTCCAGAGAGCTTTTCTGATTGGCTACTTATCTGATTGGCTAAAACAATGTGGGGCACTCCCCTAGCTGTTTTTTTTTTTTTTTTTG
>NW_015551076.1:1965014-1972216 GCF_001515605.1 Sinocyclocheilus anshuiensis | reverse complement strand
ACAGAATTGTGAGATATAAACTCGCAATTCTGACTTTTTTTCTCAAAATTGTGAGATATAAACTCGCAATTCTGACTTTTTAACTCACAATTGCGAGTTTATATCATGCAATTTTCAGAAAAAATGTCAAAATTGCGAGTTTGCATCACGCAATTATGAGAAAAAAGTCAGAATTGTGAGATAAAAAGTCACAATTACCTTTTTTTATGTTTTATTCAGTGGCGGAAACGGGTTTCCATAGTTTACAGAGCCCATAGGGCTGTCACAGTCATGTGTGATGTCTGAGAGGTTTCAGTAATATCTGTTTGGTAGGAATATTTTGTGTGCAGTAGTCTGAAAAAATACCGCCTACAGCACATTTAATTATGTTATGTGTCTATATATTCAGTGACAGCTTCAGTAACATGTTCAAACGTAATGCTAAACTACCTCAGGTACAAGCAGAGTCATTCAAGATTCCAGATCTTACCTTCAAATTGTCCTAATTTGGAATAGAGTGAGTTTTTGGCAATTTTAGATTTCAAGTGTAGAGGACCTCTTCTGAAGAGATGAAGCAGATGAAGAGGAAATTGGCCCTCCTGCTTCTGCTAGACGGACTTATGACTGGGGTTTCTGCTTTGTCCACGGTTAACCAATTTACAGTCTCAGAGTATGTCGCAGCCAGGAGAGTACAATCTTTCAGTGCCTTATTTATTTTTTCTAATAAAGGTTAAATTATTTATACACTTCACAGAAATGTCTCTCCAGTGGGTCTGTAAATGCACTTGTCCAGATTGGAAAAAAAATGTGTCTATTAAATCAGACATGATACTATGGAATAAGACACATCTGTGAGGTCATAGGAAACATTGAGAGACAAGCACGACATTTTGTGTTCCTAAAGAATGTAAGGTTTTACCTGAACATTTTCAAATTTAACATATATAATATTTAACATATAACACATATATATTTAACATATATTATATTTAACATTATATTTAACGCATGTACACACATAAACTTACCCTTGCTGCTCTAAGCTCAGCTGCCCCAATACAGTATTGATGCCAGAGAGTAGAAACCCAGACACACTGGGGAGGAAAGGCTATTTTTGTCTTGCTTTCATAAGCATCAATATATTCTCATTCAGTTCTTGATAGTCTATTAAAGTCTGAAAGTGGAAAAAACCTTAGCTATTTCCACGCTGAGACTGATACAAAACACATTTGGATTTGGAGCCAAGCTGGTACTTCTTGCCTCTTTTTTTAATCGTCTGATATAGTTGTCAGGGGGAAAGAATGAGGATTCAGTAGCGAATGTGCAAACAACGTTTATTGGGAATTCCCAACCAGAAAGATGACGAGAGTCAGACAGGTGATGTCTGGCAGCCTTCACGGGCAGCCGATGATCGAGGATCCGTGCAGTGAAACCCACGGCAGAGGTGAGAAGGAACCTCCAGGAACTGGTCAGAAGCAGAGAGACACGAACTGAATATATTTCTTCATGACCTCCCTTTCTGGAACAGAAAGCGAATATAACTTGCCCTTAGGCGGAGACGTACCTGGCACTAAATCTATGGCACAGTCATAGGGACGATGCGGAGGAAGAGAAGCAGCCCGGGATTTACTGAACACTTCCTTCAGGTCAAGGTACTCCTACATTGGGAATTCCCAACCAGAAAGATGACGAGAGTCAGACAGGTGAAAGACGGCGATAACTCCGGGTAGCGCAGGGACACAACGGGCAGCCGATGATCGAGGATCCGTGCAGCGAAACCCACGGCAGAGGTGAGAAGGAACCTCCAGGAACTGGTCAGAAGCAGAGAGACACAAACTGAACACGGTAACGACATAGGACGATCTGACAACACAGGACAGAAAACACAGACATTAAATAGGATCGCTGATCAGCCACAGCTGGCGCTAACCAGCTGATGGCACTGATCAGCGGCAACACAAACCACACCCACACCCACACTCACACGGAGAGAGCTAGAATGAGTCAGTGAGCCCATAAACCGTGACAAGTGTTGCAACTGTTCCTACACTGACGGCCGTGATAAAACTTGCTTACTAACTTAAAATGTACTAACTTTAAATAGTCTTTGACACATGCTAGCTATACATTTTAGAAGCTCAGAAAACACTGATTAAAATGATATGACTTTACAATTCTTCACATAAACAGCTTAGTATGACAAAAAAATCTGATTAAAAAAACTATAAAAAAATCTATAAAAAATTTACTTTTTTACCATTCATTTTTTTTTGTTTTTGTGGAAGGAATGGTCACGTGGCTGCTTTCTTGCAGGAAGGATGAGGGGCTAATTGAACATGTGCAGTATGAAAATAATCACTGTAACTCATTCCTGATTGAAGAAATAAGCCTTGATGCAACTGCCCCTCATTGCAACCGTCCCCACTCTCCCCCTAAATATGAGACAAAAACTCAAACAGGGGCATTGTCAACGAACCGGTATTTGATTAACGTCGTATACTATGTGCTGAAAGCATTCGCTCAACATCATCATCTAATTTTTGAGAGGGGTGGCTTTATATATATACGCGCCCCGCTGAAGCCGCGTGTCAACGCGAATGGTCAGATCGTTCTGTCAGGTGGAAAGAATGAGGATTCAGTAGCGAATGTGCAAACAACGTTTATTGGGAATTCCCAACCAGAAAGATGACGAGAGTCAGACAGGTGAGAGACGGAGATAACTCCGGGTAGCGCAGGGACACAACGGGCAGCCGATGATCGAGGATCCGTGCAACGAAGCCCACGGCAGAGGTGAGAAGGAACTCCAGGAACTGGTCAGAAGCAGAGAGACACGAACTGAACACGGTAACGACATAGGACGATCTGACAACACAGGACAGAAAACACAGACATTAAATAGGATCGCTGATCAGCCACAGCTGGCGCTAACTGTGAGAGAGCTAGAATGAGTCAGTGAGCCCATAAACTGTGACAACAGTAGTCTGTGGTCATATTTATGCTCATATATGTGGATTCCCAACATGCACTGGTGTCTGTGTTGAAGCCAGTCATGTTTCTAGAGCGCGATGTCTTTGATCTGTTAATCTGCTTAATGTTCCAGCTGCTTAATTTCTTATCATTCAGTGATCGTTCATTAAGCTGGATGAGTTTGGGTGTGATGTTGTGGGGAATCTGCCATAGCGCATGATGACTCAAATCAAGCCCACCATCATCTAGACCTCATGCGAGCAGAGCTGAGAAATCGTACTCAGACATTAGCTGTCCAAATATAGCCCAAAAGTATTCTGCCATGCAAATCAGTTTACTGCATCCTGTGCTGCTACCAAATCTCCTGTGCCACAACTAAATCAGTCATGAGCTTATGAACAGCTTGTACACCAACGACTGCACCTCTAAAGACCCCTCTGTCAACATAACTGTGGAACACACACTATTTATTCACTCATACACTTATTTATCTAACACACATACTCAATGCCAAGACTAAATCCTGTAGGAAACACTGATCACTGCCATGCTATTCCATGAATAGTTTCCAATATGAACACCAACAGAGTTCCTGTGGTGTTAGTCGGGTCTAATGAAGTTCTCTTTCATCTGCCATCAGTCTGGTCCCATGATGATGGGGCTTGATGCTAGATTCATAATTTGCTATATCCATTACCAGCCAGGCATGAATTAGTTGTGAATCCACCTGACAAGCTGAGCTTCAAGCACTCATTTACATAATCAAAATGACTCTTTCATGTAGTGCTAGATTATTAATACTTCATATCATCAGGGCCAATTATCACCTTCTCTTTTTATTTTATAAACAGCTTCAGTGATTGTTCATAGTGTTAGTGGAGGTTATTGTTCTTGAAACCTGAACAGATTATTAGCTGCCCAAAGAGCATATTTCAAAGCTCTGCTTACTGCTTGTAATCAAGCAACATGAGAATGTATTAAAAAGCACCTGAGGGTTTAACAGATATGTGGAAAAGGCAAAGTACAATGGACAAAATAATGTGAACACCCATTATAATAGGGGTTAATATAATTTGTGGAGGTAACAGTGAAAATAAAAAAGGAGAGAGTGGCGTTCGAGCGGATGACGTAGGACGCAGGTGTAGCATAAGCTCTGGTGAGAATATGCTAGTTTTGTGAGAACCATGTTTTGTTTGCAGCAAAGGAAAACCAGTCTCCTCTTGGTTTATATCGAAATCTTCCAACATTTTTCTTTACAAATCCTCGTTTTGTACTTCTAATTCGTGACCAGTGTTTTGTTTTGCTCTCTCCTCTATGCTTCCGCGTTTGTCTCTTCTCACCGGAACTTATGCTTAGTATTTTTTTCATTTTGAACATTCTTCAAAATATCTTCTATGTTCCACAGAAAAAAAGAAATGCTTACAGCTTTGGACCAGCTTGAGGGTGGGTTAATGGTAAAGAAATAAAGCTATTTTCCAGCTGTTCCCATTTTTTTAACCCCTGTATGTTTATTAGCATTTAAAAACCATCAGAAGAACACAAGACACAGGGCACCAACACTTTAAGGCTCTTTAGTGTTTCAGACAATACATTTTAACAAAGCAATCCCAAAACACTAATGATTATTGGCACTGACAGACTTAAAAGTACCAAAAAACTGAGGTCATCGTCATGGTGCTTATTTTTGCCCTTCAAGTAATTTACGATCTTCATGGTTTTGGGTCGCAGAGCTCATTAATTAAAGTCAATTTAATTAAACGGAGCTACACTCTCTCCCTCCACCAATCACGTCGCAGAGGACCGCAGTGCTGGAGGCGTTCAATCAGGCAGCCAATCAATCGACACGCGGCAGAGGTTAAAAACCAAACTGCATGCTCGCACACATGCACAAAACCAAACTGCATGCTAATTATGCGCAACTAATGAAACGCATACTCGCACACATTCAGCATTAGAGCGAGCTAATCACACATACACGACGGCATGTGCATATAAGCCATCCTCGCCAACCAGACCAGTCATTAAAGCTGATGAAGAGACAGGAGCATGCTTTCTGTGGGCAGATGAAGATGCATCATCATCACTGTGTGAAAAAAAGTGAGACCCACCCCCGTCCATCTTCCTGGCCATTTAAGCCAGCCCAAGATATATGGGGAGAGTTGTTTTCTTGCACCCTTTCCAAATTAGCACCCATGAGTCACTCACTGGTTTCAGAACAGTAGACGTAAAGTATGGGCTGAGATTTTTAAGTGTAGGGGATTGCATGCCTCTCAGTAGTGATGACGCATTTCGTTAACTAACGATGTTGACGTTTCATTGCGATCAAAATATCATCCCAGGGCGTCCTCATGAGGAAAAGCATTGACCCTGACTAGAAGCGCATATGGCTGTGAGGAACAATCACTCTGTGTTCACTTTTTGCTAGGAATTGCTCTAATAAGGGATGTGTCCATCTGCCTCCTAGCCCTTTAATGTGAATGCTTTTGTCTCTTTATCTCTAGGGGTTATGAATCATGAGCTTAGTATTGGGTAAGGACGGTAAGAAAGTGTCTTTATCGAAGTTAAGAGACTTGTGATTAATTCCTACCAGTATTTCTAATGAGTTTTGATTGAATTTAATATAGTGTTGTTTCTTGTAACAGCAATTAAAAATGATTTTAAAAATCCTTACAAATGAAATCAGCAGTTGGTAGGGATACTGTCTTAGCATTGTGCGTGAGTTAAGCCTTGATTGACTCATGCGCTCTGGTGATTCACTTCGTGATTCACCGCAGGCGCAAGCACACCTGCGCTGAGAGGTGTTTATACTCAATTCGTTCTACTGTCAAGCTCCAAATGCTCCAAATGACACAAAAAAGTGTCATAGAAATGACATGTGGGTTAAGTCCTCCGTTGGCATATGATTGCTTCATGTGAGGAACAGACCACATTTGGAAATTATTTACTGTATTGACATCAACTTAAGTTCAGAAAAGTAGCAATATACACTACTGTTCGAAAGTTCTGGAGTCAGTAAGACTTTATTTTATTTTATCAGTAAGACTTTACTTTAGTTTTCCACACTGAGAAAGTGCTTTCTAGTTTTGTGTGCGATATGTATGGCACTGAATGGACTGTGAGCAGCCTGTGGGTTGCTGTCTGAGACAGACACTGGTATTGAGGTACAGCATTCCACCTACATTGGCAAATGAATGTAGATGTTTAAAAATTGTTAATGTAGACACACGTCATGAAAATTATTTGATTCCAATATTTTTTTTTTCACCCCAGTCCTATTAGTCACTTTCTTGTGTTCTCTTTCTCCTCCTTTGGCATCTCATCATACCATGCCATATGGTCATGGTGTGGTCTGTGGCTTGGCACTAAGACAGTCAGGAGCAGGTGAATGGCAGTGTATTGGATTGTAAAAGTCTGAAGTCACATTGAGATGATGCATCGACAGACACCTCATCAGCCAGACCCTTTGGATAAAAAATTGGAATTAGAGAAATTAGAGAAATGGACCACAATTCACCTATGAGCTTAAATTGCCACAGAAACCCACTTTATTCTGTAGAATGTTTCTATTGGTAAATGTTAGATTGTAAGATCTTTTTTAAGATCCTTAAAAAAAGAAACCCTGGTTAATTGCGTCTGTGAGGCAAATTAAGATTGATTCATGTATCTGTACACATTACAATATATCACAACATCATGTATCAAGCTGTGTCATGTATGACACTTGTGAACAGTGATGTCTGCCTAATATATCTGGCAGCTGTTAAACTCTGCAATATATATATATATATATATTGTATATATATATTGTATATTGTATATATATATATATATATATATATATACTGTATATATAAATCTGTGTAGTTGTGGTAGCTTTTAACCATTGTAAAAATTGGAAGCTTTCCAGGTAATGATCCCTGAATTTCTGTAATCTTATTTTAGTTGTTTATAAATAGTTTTTATATTGTTTTAATCTTTGGAAAATTACATTACTAATAAATGTATGTATGTATTTGTTTATTTTCATGGGAGCGAAAATGTGTTTGAGTGCGTAAATACATATTCATTAATTCGTTTGTTTGTTTATTTATTCATTTAATTCAAAAAATAATAATATAGCATAAAATTATTTCAGTGTTATCTCTTTTATACACAAAACAGTATATAATTTAACATTGTTTGAAAGTGCAAAAAGTAGCTTTCTGCCATTTCAGTTTTTTTTTTTTTTTTTTTTTTTTTTTGCCCATTTTTTTTTT
>NW_015551076.1:1943795-1964892 GCF_001515605.1 Sinocyclocheilus anshuiensis | reverse complement strand
TACTTTTAGGTTTTTTTTTTTTTTTTTTTTTTTTTGTGCACATTTATAGTCTCCCTTTAATTTTCATTCTTGCAAAACTTTTAGCTGATCCCATGTTTTCACTAAAATTTTTGGTCTTCATAATAGTTTGTGTTACTGATCATAACCTTGCTTTGTCTAGAAAGCATGTACCTAAGTGTTTAATTATTGTGAATTTGAATTATTTTCAAAGAAGAAAAATAAAATTTGAAGGTTCGAGAGTATATCAGTGATCAGTGACATAAGTTACACGCAGTTCTATTAACCCACAGAACATTTAATAAGCTGACTTTATAGTACCTCTGGCCCTCAGATTTAAATCCCCAAAGACTGAAGTTGTCAGATGGAGCTGTGGGATCACACTGGCTTTGCGCTTTCAACCAGCAGGCTGGCATCAATCCCTAGGATTTCTAGCCTTTGTATCCCAAGATGATCCTTCCTTTGCTGGCCGGCGATCTCCAGCGCCTGTGGCTCAGCAGCCCGTCGTGCAGTCTTTACTGGAAGGATCCAGGCTTATGCTCACACTGCACACTGCTTTAGACAGCACAGCGGCTGGCTCCAGCCAATCAAGCCATTTGTCTCAGCGCAGGCTGTGCCAGTGGACAGAGGAGAAGTGTGTGGAACACACCGCTACATGTGCTGTTCTTTTGTGTTAAAGGCTATTGTTAGAGCAGGATTACACATTACCAACACTGCTGCCAGAGAAACGCAGCCAGTCTCCTCAGCTGACCTCAGAGAACTGACCACAAAATATGATATCTAATTTCAAACAACTGCGAAACAGGGTCAACACACCGCTTACGGTTGTAGTCGTTGCTGTTATGAGAACAGACTCTCCAGGGCCAGAAATTCAAATGAACTGAGTCAGATTGGTGAGATAGTTTTGCATAATATGTGTTCTGCTAAACCTCAGCTCTGGAATATTTATTTATTCACAAATGAAATGCTATGCTAATAGTCATTTTAATATTGCATTGAGCTGGAAATCGATGCCTTATTAGTGTTTGTGGGTATTTACTGGAATAAAATTTACTGGAAAGACACTCAATCATGATATTGACAGCATCTAAAATGTAAATATTTTTATATACAGACAACTTTAGACATGCATTTCTTCAGACGACTAGAGAATAATGATTCCATAGCAGGACTTTTTCAGAAAATAATGGTGAACTTTTGCTTAAAAATACATATTTTAAATTTAAAGATATTTATTAATGAAATACAGATAAGACTAGACCGTAAAGTCATACATAAAAAGTATTAAAAATACAATAAAATCAACCCATTCATTCATAGATATAATATTCTGGGAACTTCAAACTAATTGTTCATGTTTGTAAGTCCCTAAAGTTGTTTATTTTTAAAAATCTTTGCATTTTATATTGATATATTGACATGTATTGCATGTTTCAGAGTCTGTTCAAACATATGAAAATGTACAGAATGCGTACTAGAATTCCTGTATGAATACTAATAAAATCACAGTGCTAGGCTTTTTCTTTCTTTTTTTTTTTTTTTTACTTTGGAATGATTGATATGTTACAAAGCTGACCAGAACACAATTTTGCAAAAGATTTTATTGCTCCATCTGTTCTGCTCCTAACCCAAACCACAGCATTAAACTCAATTGTAACCTCTTTTAAAGCAAAATTTTATAATTTATGAGCTTAGTAAATAGATATGGATATCTAGTATGGATATCCAGTATCTTCCATTTCATCTTGCTAGTTTCATACCCATTTTACACTGCAGAGGTGGCACAGAAGTGCTTGTGAGGTGAAATATAGGTGTCAGAGACTGTTTGGATCTGATCAGAGGTGGTATAAAGCCTTTAAACAGCAATGATAACCAGTGACACTTATTTACTAGGGGTTGCGGTGGGAAGGCCTAATTGAGTCTTTTATGCGGCATTGCGTCTTTACACAGAATTTTAAACAGGCACAGAGCAGCCTTAACAAATGTGGGAACCTCGAAAGAGCAAAAAAAGCAAAGAATTGCATGCATGTAATAGTGTGTTATTCTGGTCTTCATAAAATCAGTGTTCTCATTAGCAGTAACTATTTTAGTGCCAGGGATCGTCATTAAGATTTTATACAATGGTTAGTTTCAGTCCACTGATTTGATTGGACAAGAAGTGTTCCAAGAGTTCTGATGCAATGTAACTGCACTGGAACGTTTGACTGTTTATATCACCTTTCCAATCCTGTTGTTTGCAACAGCTGTGAAGAAAACATAAAGCACCAAACATTTGTCAGTAAGATTAATTTTTTTATTTATGCATTGATTTTTTTTTAAACATTAAAGGGATAGTACACCCAAAAAAAGAAACTTCTTTCATGATTTACACTTTTTGGTCCCCATTGAATTCCATAGTATTTTTTCCATACTATGGAAGTTAGTGGGGACCGACAACTGTTTGGTTACACACATTATTCAAAATATCTTCTTTTATAATCAACAGAAGAAAGAAAGATTGGAATAACTTGAGGGTGAATAAATCATGACAGAATTGTAATTTTTTTAGTGTACTATCCCTTTAAGAAGTGTCTTACGTTCACCATGGCTGCATTGATCAAATATACAGTAAAAATAGTGATATTGTGAAATATGATTACAATTTTTAAATAACTTTTCGATTTTAATGTCTTTTAAAATTTAATTTATTCCCGTGATGACAAAGCCAGTCTTCAGTGTCACATGATCCTTCAGAAATCAAATCATTCTAATATGCTGAATTGGTGTTCAAGAAACATTTCTTCATATCTTCACTGCTTCATATTTTATGGAAACCATGATCTTTTTCAGGATTCTTTGATGAATAGAAAGTCAAAATAACATAATTTATTTGAAATAGAAATCTTCTGTAACATTTTCACTTTGAAACATTTTTCCATTACATTATGAATAAAGCCTCTGCTGCGTTTTCCTTTTTATTGTAGCTTGCATCCATTTTTTTTAAACAAAATATCTAGTACCCTAACCTACCTTTTGCAAACATGGATTGAGTCGAATAGCTGCACCATCCTGAACTCTGTATGACAGCGATAAGACACTTGTGACTAAGTCTGGTTATTGTTTCCTAGAAAGGCTTTGCCATAATGCACACAACAGCACAACTGGACCTTTCCTCTCCAACTGCACCTTCAGACTGACGGATTTAATCCGAAAAAGTTCAGCATCAAGAGCAACTGGAGGGTGGAAATAGAGAGAGGAGAAAACATGCAGGCAGAGATGGCAAGACAGAATCAGAAGGAAAAAAGCGGATATCGTTCAGAGTAGTTTGGACATAGCTAGTTAAAATGTGGCTTTTTTATCCTCTCGGACTGTAAGGAGGATTAGATGTTTGATTCTCTGCCCAAAATAGACCTGCCTCGGAGAAACATGCAGGCAATGCTGGATAGAATTTGATCTGCTCTAAGCCGCTCAACAATGGCTTCTAAAGAGCCAGACTTATAAAGTTCTGCTAGAATACGGATCAGTGCTAGGGGTGGGAGTTGAAATTGCATTTCCTTTACATCCTATTTGCAAGTCACAATGGGAAAGATGGAAAGCAATGGTTACGAGTAGGGATGCACCGATACTGAGCTCCTGTACTCGTACTCGTACTCGTTAAAATGTCCCGATACCAAACGCCGATACCACACAGCATGTGATAAGTGCCATATTCCGACAAAGAAACACTGACAACAGAACAACAGACAGCAGAATGGAGTTATTAGAGATTAAGGATGTCTACAAAGTATATGTACGCAATTAATATAATGTTAAACATTCAGTATTAACGACTGTATAGCTGATGTGCGCAAACTGATAAACAAAGCACGCTGAGTGGATTGAGCGTGGGGCAGCACAGATGCGCGAGCTTGTCGAGTGAATATACCTTTCTCACGGACATCACTGGAAAGTTTGTAGTTCGGTCGGATATGTCAAAAACAAGTAAGTAAACTATATTCAGACAAAGAAACACTGACAACAGAACAACAGACAGCAGAATGGAGTTATTAGAGATTAAGGATGTCTACAAAGTATATGTACGCAATTAATATAATGTTAAACATTCAGTATTAACGACTGTATAGCTGATGTGCGCAAACTGATAAACAAAGCACGCTGAGTGGATTGAGCGTGGGGCAGCACAGATGCGCGAGCTTGTCGAGTGAATATACCTTTCTCACGGACATCACTGGGTAGTTTGTAGTTCGGTCGGATATGTCAAAAACAAGTAAGTAAAACAATGCACAAGTTACTTAACGGGAGAGAGAGAGAGAGAGAGAGAGAGAGAGAGAGCGGCACACTTTGTTGTGTGATCTTCGATGTTCACTCACTCAGCACACGCATCATTTGGATTAAAACTAAATTGTAAAATAAGACCATTCATGGGGCATTCACTATAAACATCATTTATTTTGAACCTTAGGCATACACGACTTTCTGGCGAAAGTTAATCTAGCAGCCTGTGTGAAATGCACTAGGCTGTACTATTATTCTGCATAAGTACAAATACCTGCACGCGTTGCGCGTGTTTTGCTTTTGGTTTCTGTACCCAATATTTAAAAAATGTACAAATGCAATAAAAATATTGGTATCGGTACTCGGTATCGGCAAGTACCAAAAATAAAAGTATCGGTATCGGGCGAGTACTGGAAAAAGTGGTATCGGTGCATCCCTAGTTAAGAGCCATTAGATAAATTCACTAAAATGCTATATTTTATATATCATTGTCTTATAAATAGTTGATATACTGTGCCAAAGCATATGGGGAATTCTGTTACATCTCGTTCCTGTTTTAACCAAGCGTCTAATAGCTTAGACCAGTCATTCCCAAGGTATGCCCCAGAGAGTGCTGTATTTTAGGATGTTCCAGAGGTTTCAGATTTCCTGTGTTAAACCTAGAAAAGCAGAAATTATGACTTAAATGTGCTGTCATTTGTTTTAACTATTCAAGAAAATAAAGTAAATGGGTCATGTAAGATTCGTCAATCTGTCATATGACCTGTGGATGATATTTCATGCTTGATAATGAAATTCTGCCACACAAAAACTGCAACTGATGCTGACCTTTGTTATCTAGATTTTATGTACGAATAATTAGCCGTTAGGTCTTTTTTGGGGAAAGTGTATTGTCCTCGTGATAAGAAGCTCAAGCATCTGAGTTACTTGGTGAGGTATTTATTTTATTTTATTACATTTATATTATTTTTCACTTGTACTTATTTTATAATTTTATTTTATTATAACACTTATTACACTACATAACATTTATTGTATTATAACATTTATTTTAACACTTATTTTTTCAAATAAAATATATGTATCGTTTATTTTATTTGTACTAATTTTATAATTTTTATGTCATTTTATGACGTTTGTTATTTATAACATTTTTTAGTTTTTTATGTTTTTTTAGAAAAATAAGCAATCAGAAAGTACAGTTTAAAATTTAATCATCATCATAATGGCCACTTGAACAACATTAACGATAATGCTAAATGATATCCATTATAATGAGTTAAAATAAACACATTTCTGGTCAGTGAAGGGTACTTGAGCCTTGCTCATGGGGCTTTGGTCGTAAATATGACCAAAAAAAAAAATAGCTTGAGATGAGTTTGAGGCAGATATAAAGCATGCATTTTTTTCTATTCAGGTGGTCTTATGATCATAGATCATAAATCAAGAGACCTTTCTGACCCAGTACCTTTCAGGAGAATGAGGCCTGTGACTCCTCAAGTAATGGCTGTTTAGTATCATCTAATTTCCTCATGGTGTTATATTTTACCTCACTTATCAGCTTATTTCAGATAGCTGCAGAACTTCTTATCCCACGAGGCCCGTTTTCCCAGTGTCCCATTGCATTCATCCTTGATTTGTTAAAAGACCTGGGGTTCTGCTAACACTCTCTTGCTCCTCTCAGGCAGTTAGTAGTCTCTCCTCATCCACTGTTCTTCAGGGACCGGCCCTGTATATGCGGGACAGGGGAGTTCTCCGTTCTGCTTTGCAGCAGGGTGTTCCTTCGAGGCCAATCTAAAGAGTTCCTTAAGAGAGACAGAAGGAGGCAAAATGAGGTAAAGACCATAAGGTTAGACAGAGTGGTCTTTGTTTGAAATGTGAGGTGTCACACCTACAACGTGTAAGGAAGGTATACTGAGACAACAGTAGTTCATTTCTGGGCCTGATGCCTTTTCATTAGCTCCCAGTCTCATAGGAGGAGTATCAGAAAGGTGCTTAAGAGCTTCCCTGTGGAGTCTTGGGTGTTTTGATAATGAACAATAATGTGTGTTTTGTACTGTTCTTACTTTTGAAGGAGATCAAGGATGTTTAAGTACTTGGCTTTGCGAGCAAGACCAAAAAGCACTGTTGTTGAAAACATGAGTTTAGACCTGCATGAATTTATATGCTGGTTGAGGCTTGTTTATGCTGGTTAGTGCTGGTTTGGTGCTCGTCTAGATGGTGCAGTTCACCAGCCAAACCAGTATGGTCAATGCGGTGAAACTTGTTGAACAAGGAAGTCTTGTTTGAAGAAAATGTTAAAGGTGCTGTATGTAGGATTGACACCGAGTGGTTGAACTTGGGATTGCAGTCCAAATTCAAAATAGTGGAGAGGGTTTTTTCACCCGGCCCCTCCTCCTCAGACTTGGCACACACGCAGGTTGTCAGATTGACAACACCAACAGGAGCGAGCACACTTGATGATGAATGAAATTAAATACGCTGTGTTTTCCACCAACTGGCAACCTGGGGTGCCGAAATACAATTGGGCAAACTGGCAGTGGGTTGGTTTCACAAACCAAAACAGAGACCGACATTCCGGCCTGGAACACACATTTTCACAGGAGAATAACTGACTGTAGCATTGTTTTTCAGATAAACAAGTATATTAACTTAGCAGGTTTCTTAAATATCTGCAAACATATTATGGTATTTTTTAGGGCTGCACGATTATGACAAAAATCATAATTGTCGATTATTCCCTTGAAATTGTAATTGCGATTATTAATTACGATTATCACAATTTACATTGAATGATGTTTATACCATTGTTTGATGCAACTGCATGCCGTATTTTTATATGAAAATAAACAAGCTGAAAACACTCTAACTGAAAAATAAAATATAAACTATTATAAAAAATAAATTATAAAAAAAGTAAAAATATGAATGGTATTATAATGTTATACTAAAACTAAAATTAAAACAATGGAAAAACCCTTAAGATAACATGTAGAAAGAAAAAAAACGAATCTTAAGCACACAGAATAACATAAGTGGACTTTGAACGATTAATTGCCGCTTTGAACGATTACGTAATTGTGGCATCCATAATTGTAATCGCGATTAGAAATTCGATTATTTGTGCAGCCCTAGTATTTTTATGCTTTAGTAGAGTCAAAAACTTACATACAGCACCTTTAAGTGCAGATATATATATATATATGGGGGGGGGGCCCATTGGCTGCCCACTGCTCCGGGTGTGTTCATGGTGTGTGTGTGTGTGTGTGTGTATGTGTTCAGTACTGTGTGTGTGCACTTGGATGGGTTAAATGCAGAGCACAAATTCCGAGTATGGGTCACCATACTTGGCCACACGTCACTTCACTTAAATGTTTCATAAGCGAGAGACTGATACTGGACAAGTTACACTATTACATAGGGCTTAACTGCTGTCAGGCTACTGAAAATTGTAGTTAAGTTAGTAGCGCCACTACTATTAATTAGTTACTCCCCGCTGGTCATGTCAGCACAAAGCTCTCTAGTTGTTTGTCAAACTATTGTGTGCGTACATTACGGCTTGAAGCCCTCGTGGGTAATCCTGTCCAGCACATGGGTTATACAATGGTCCGTCCTTCAGTGTTGGTGGCTGAGGGTGATGAAGTGAAACTGTTCCAAGTGACAGGAAAGTCTGAAGGCACAACCGTCCCTCGACACGAAACCAGCCTTCAGCACCCTTGCGGAACAAGCCAGCCTGGATGAAGTTTGTGAAAGAGACACCGGAGGGATTGGGAGAGCCGGGAAAACAATAGCATGAGCGTTTGGGATGTTTCTGGAAGGACCTGAGGAAAAGGCTGTTCAAGGCCTCAAGAAGATTACTGGCGAGTGAGCCAGCAGCCGACCAGCGAGAGGAGTGTTATTCTGCCAGCTCATAAAACACACCAGGGGCTGTATTTCTTCCATTTTCCCCTCCTCAATCCCGCTGTTTGTCTCCCGCTAGCTCGAGTATGTGCCGCAGACGGTCTTTAGAGCTGTCATCACTGAACTCTGTAAACCTGTCCTCATGTGACGGAGGTCAGGGACCAGAAGACAGCGGGCTGTTCACCTCACGCCACTGGGAGCTTTCAGTCATTTTTGTACAGCTAGTAAAAATGTTAGCGCTTAGCTGAAAGACTTCACTCGATGTGACAATGCTGCTTTCCGTTGACATAATGAGTCTGTGGTGGTGGTATACATTTTCATGGTTTCATTATGAGGTGTGGAAGGATCATCCAGCTGGCCCTGAAAGCTTTTAGAGGTCATGTGACCATCTGGGGCCTTTGCAAACTTTATGACTGAAGGCCTCAAGCCTTTTGAGAATGGAAGTGCAGTGTGTTGGGTTCAGTCATAGACTGCTGTCCATTTCTGTTTTAGGAAGGTGATATAATTTCATTCAACCCTATTCTTTGTGTGGGTTTAGTGTGCTGGAAGGGTATTTGTATCCAGGGCTATGAATTAGAGACAGTCACATAACAGCAAATCAAGCACATGCAGAACCTCATTGTCTCTCTTGCTGTTCAAAGAGCCATTAGTATTAAAGCTGTGGTTTAGTAAAACATATCTAATGGATTCTGCTTGAAAATAATAAATTGCATTTAGTTCGGAGAGGGAGTCATTTAGTCGGTGTGATGTTAGGGCACAAGGGTCACATCTGTGATTTTTCCCTCGCATTCCCTGAGCATGAATGTTGAAACAAAAACCCTGGTCTTCTGGGTATTAAATCTTTAAATCTTGGAGCTTAAATCTTTTTAAAATCAAAGTTGGAAAGAATTTAGTTTAAAATAACTGCGATGAAGTGCTACATCGTTGATGAGAATGAGAACTATCCTTTTAAATAAAATAAGAAATAAGAAACTGAATTACAGATATTTAGCACATAAATACAGTAAACATCTGCTACAGTTTAGTCTATGTAAAAACACTGACTGGTCTGAGACTAAACAGTCAAAACTAAATCAGTTGGACTGAAAATTTCACATTACAATTTTAATAGAGAAATCACTGTTTAGTTTGACTGAAATGTATCATTTTAAAGTGAATGTAAACCTACAGTTAGGGCAGGGCAATACATTTAAATCTATGTTTATCATAAAAGTAAGTCCATGACATTGATGAAAAATGTTAGTAATTTTCGATATTTAACCTACACTACACATGCAATACACTAATACACATACACTACACATGTGTGATGCTCATGGTATTTTCAGCATCTGCTGTCTCACTTTACATAAACTTCATATCCAAAGCTGTTCTTACAGTTCACTTCATGAGCTGTTTCATTTGTTAACACCTATGGTCAAATACACGCTGCAACACAAAGGTCTTCACAACAAACAACCAAAATAAAAGTCCAATTTAACTTGAAATTATGACAGAAATATATTATTATTATAAAATGTACCTCTCTATGTAATAAGAATAATTATAAAATTCATTGATTCATTGATTCATTCATTCATTCATTCATTTATTCATCCGTTCATTCGTTCGCTCATTCATTACTTCATTTGTTTATTTGTTTCAAACAACCATGTTTTTTCCATATTTTCCATGTTTTTATAGAGTATACAAGTATACAAAAAAGAAATGTAAACTTTAATTGAATTCAATTTAATTTAACATTTCTTAAATGTTTAGAATTTTCATTAATTTCACAAATTTTATTTTATTTAATTTTTTAAATTATTATTATATCTTAAAACACATAATCCAAATAATCCAAATAAAATGGAAAACACAGAATTTGGGAAATAATATCTAATTTCATGGGGCCCTAAATTAAAATGTAATTTATTCTGTAGACTTTCATTGTAAATAAGCAAGTTATGCTTACATAACTGTAAGGTTTTACAGGTAACCAATTAAGCAGTGGGAAAGTAAAGTTGAACATCTTCGAAAGCAACTTAAATTTCAGTCTGTTTCTCACACATAGCTAGTGTATGACTTCAGAAGCACAACCGTGTGACATGCGTACCTGCATTAGCATGAGACAGATGTTGACCTGATTTACTTTTCCATTGTATGCTGTCTCTTTCTGGATATCCAGATGGATGCTAAAGCCACACTTTTGTTTTCCCTCCACAAATTTCCTTTCTTTGCACCACCATTGCAGGTGTTGACCATCTGGATTACGCTAATCTCCAGGGTAACAGCTGACCTGACCTGCGACGCTCTGCTCCTGCTCTCCACAAATCTTACAGGTAAGTCTCCATAACTGATCTTAAACTGATTTTGCTTTGTGGTATATAAAAGTTTAGATTTGGTTTGGGAAGCGTGGTCATAGATCAGTTACGCGGGTCAACTTATGGCACTTTTCCACTGCGTGGTACGACTCGGCACGGCTCGTTTATAATTAAAGGTTCCATATTTATATATAATTATTATATTTATACATTTTTTTATTTTTTTTTTAAATATTGGTATTTTTGTTACTGTATCTGGAATTTAATTCTACGTCAACACTTGTGGCTTCTCTCTGTGAACAAAAAACAAACATTAACTCACTTAATGTATAGATTTAACTTTAATCGGCACAATAATCTTTTTATTGCCTTTCTTTTAACCATATTATTATTGTAGCAAAATCCAATACCAACATCCAATTCATATGTATTGGTATATTACTACATAAACCAGTTTTAGTATACATTTGTATATATTCAATATTACGTCTTGAGTATTTTAAACTTGTAATTACCCTGTTTGGCAGTTAAATGTGTGCCTGATTAATTAACCAAAAGTATCTTAGATAACATGATTTATTGTGATTTAAAACATTTACAGATAATTATGTTTCAATTAATGTTTTAGCATTTTGAGTGTTTTGTTTGCTTGTTTGTGTTCAGAATGTCCAGCACTTGGGTCCTGCTACAGACTTTTACAAGAAACTGGCTCTGGACTGTTCTGGACAGCAGATCGGAGTGGATCTGTTCTTACTGAGCTCCCAGTACTCAGACCTGGCTACTTTAGGTACACATACACACACTTAACTTTCTCAGCTCTTATATGTGACCCAAAGTTGCGAAACAAGAAATGTTCTTTTCGTCTTGTGCAGCATGTGTGTCCAAATACTCAGCCGGCGGTGTCTTTTATTACCCGTCCTTCCATCACATTCACAATACGGCGCAGAGACAGAAATTTCAGAAAGATCTGCAGCGATACCTCACCAGAAAGATCGGGTTTGAAGCCGTCATGAGGATCAGGTGCACCAAAGGTGAGGGGGCGGAGTTACACGAGCTAATTCTGTGCCACAATTGCTTTGATTGACACTTCCATGAACCAGTATCTGCAGGGCCCTGTGATTTCATGTCTCTTTTTAATGACACTTTCTCTGATTGGTCAACAGGCTTGTCCATCCACACTTTCCATGGCAACTTCTTTGTACGCTCCACTGATTTGCTCTCTCTGGCCAACGTGAACCCAGACTCTGGTTTTGCTGTGCAGATGTCAATCGAGGAGAGTTTAGCCGATACTTCGCTCGCTTGTTTTCAGGCTGCTCTTCTTTACACATCCAGTAAAGGTAATCAAGCATTTTTCGCATTTATACTAACCCATTTTTGACATGTTTACAACATCAGACCACTCCCACAAACTGAGTAAGATTTCCTCTGATTGGTATGTGTTTGATTGACAGGTAAACGTCGAATCCGAGTGCACACTCTGTGTCTGCCGGTGGTCAGTCAGTTGAGTGAAGTGTTTGCTGGAGCTGATATCCAGGCCATCTCATGCCTTCTGGCCAACATGGGTGAGTAGAATAAACACATTGACATTTTAAGTGCAGTATATTATGTCAATATATTGTGCACAGTGTCCTGTGTGTATATAGTGTATATATGTTGTTTTACATCACACTGTATTTATAGTAGGGCTGCCACTAATGTATATTTTTTCAATTCCAGTATCAGGGCTGATCTGAGGTCATTATTATAGGTTGAGGTCTAGGTTGGCATTGGATCATTTATAATTAAAATTTGGGCTTAATTGGTCACTTTTGGCTTATTTTTTGGGCAGATCTGGGAACAGTTATGGGTCATTATTAGTGATTATCTAAGATTAGTTTGCACCAGTATTAGGGCTGATCTGAGGTCATTATTATGGGTTGTGGTCTAGGCTGATACTGGGTTAGTTGTAATCATCGTTTGGGCTTATTTGCTCACTTTTGGCTTATTTCTTCGGCCTGTCTGGAATAAGTTATGGGTAAATCTCTTTATGCTAACAGTGCTACTGATACTTTCTGCTCCACTCTTATGGCGCTTTTCCACAGCGTGGTACGACTCGGCTCGACACGGCTCAGTACGGTACGGCACGGCACGGCTCGGTTTGCGTTTCCACTGCAGTTCAGTACCGCTTTAGAGTGGGCGGGATTATTCACATGGCGTTATAGTTGTGCCGCCTCTATTGCCGCGACTCCTGAAAAACTTTTTCATTCCGCGTCGCCCCATCAAGCTCTCGCTGGATCCGCTCCTCTGCTATCAACGAGAGGAACGTCTGTACTTCCTCAACAGACAACGAAACAAACACTTTTTGGTTGTTAAAAAAGGTGCGCTTATTCAAAACAGTTACGTTCGATCCTTCGCTGGCTGTGCTGATTTAAATCTAGCGGTTCTGTTGTGTTTGTGTCGCAAGTTCAGTGATGTAACACTTGTTCAGTGACAAGGTAGTGACGATTCTCTCCGGCCAATCCGTGATCAGCAGAGTTTACAAGTCACGTTTTGGTAATGGTACGGTTCACTTGGAACCTCAACCGAGGTGGTACTAAAAAAAGTTCCAGGTACCAGGTACTGTACCCAGTGGAAAACCCCCCAAAAGTGAACCGTACCGAGCCGTACCGTGCCGTACCATGCAGTGGAAAAGCTCCATTAATGGCCTCTGGTGAGGCCCGTTTGAGGTATTGATAAAGTGTCAGGGTGGATGATGGGATTTGTGGTTAAGCTGCATATCACCAGTACATCTGAAAACGGGTTCTGTTGACCTTGAGAACCTTTACTGAACACATTTACAGGAGACTTTGGTCTTTACACATGTCATGCGTGAACCTGCGGAACACAAAAAGAATATATTTTTGAAAATGGCTTTGTCTGTTAATTGAGAGTCAATGTGGTACGATGTCATTTTGGACCCCATAGACTTTCACTGTATGCACATTCTTTAGAATATATTCTTTTATTTTCCACAAAAGAAGCTCATACAGTTTCACAACATAAGGGTGAGTAAATAATGAGCTCTTTAATATAAAATAATACTATAAATATTAGCAGTGAGGCCCTTAAGCTGAGTAGCCCTGGTTTAATGCTTTTATATTCTGAACTCTGAACTCATTTTTCCATATCGCGAAAGTGGACAGGGTGCAGCAAGATTTATTGACCGTGTCTCATGGGATACGAGACATTTACTTTTCAGTGTAGGCAAAACGTCATGCGTGACAAACATAACTGTTATTGCTCAGAAAAGGCAATATAAGGAGATAAAAGTTGTGATGGCTGGATTCAGTTTGTTGTTGTTCACGCTGCTTTGAAAAGCCCAAGACTTACTGGAGTTTATTTTGGTTTGCAGTTGAAGCAGAGGGGTAAATCGAGCACTAATGCAAAAATGCTGGAATACACTGCAGATCTGTTTGTATTCAGAGCTTTGCAAAGGCTTAGCGAGTGTGAATTGGTGTGAAACTCTAAGGGAAGAAGTAACAGATTTTCTATGTACAGTTTTTCACCTGCAAATATTATGTTTAATGAGTAATATTTGTAGTCTTTGTTTAAGGCTTGTGTTTTGTACACTAAACTGAGAAAATTGCTCTATGGTTGCTCTTTTATACAGTAGTGTAAGTTGTATGTTTCATTTGAGGATCAACTGTCTCTTCATAAAAAATTAAATAACCAAAAAAAAAAGAGACAAAAGATGACATTTAGCGACAGTTTAGAGCAAAAAAAAAAAAAAAACTAATGCAGATAGCATGCCCCATATAATTTGGTCTTGGAAAAACTTTTGATTGCAGACCATACCAAGGGTAATTGACGGTAACAAAAACCAGGGTCATTTGATCATTTAATTTCTGTCTAAATTTCAATGTCTGAGTTTGCATGGAGCAATTGGTTAAAATGTTATTTTAAAAATCTGAAGTAGCTGCTGGTATTTGACACAGAGGATGCTTGTTTCAGAGAGAAGAGAGCCCGAAATTTACTATGGCCATGTACACGCTGCAAAAAATGTTTGATTGACAGTTACATGCAAATATGGCTGTGAATTGCTTAAAATATTATTCTTTTTTGGAATACAGGCTTCATTCCTGAAAAATATCCAGCAACGATGCCAGCAGTTTTTTTTATTTTGTTATTGTTTAAACCTTTTATTGTTTTGTTTTCTAATTTCTAAAAGATCATAATTTAGAAAGTAAATTTTTTTCACATTTATTCTGAAATTGTATATTAACAATTTAAAGACTTAAAGGGAAAGTTCACCCAAAAATGAAAATGACCCCATGTTTTACTCACCCTCAAGCCATACTAGGTGTAAATGACTTTCTTTCAGACGAATACAATCAGAGTTATATTTAAAAATGTACTGGCTCCTTCAAGCTTTATAATGGCAGTGTATGGGGGTCAAGGTTTTGAAGCCCAAAAAAGTGCATTAGTCCATCATAAAAAGCACTCCACACGGCTCTGGGGGGATGCCAACTGTTTTTTTTTAACCTTTTGTTTTGTTTTGTTTTCTAACTTCTAAGAGATCACAATTTATAAAGTTAATTACATTTTTTTCACATTTATTCTGAATTCATATATTAACCATTTAAAGACTTAATTAGAAACATGGATGCCAACAGTTTAACATGTTTGATGTTAGTTGAACTTATTTTTCCTAGTATTTATTTTAGATAAAAAATGCTAACTTTGTTACAACATTTTTATATTGTCCACATAAAGCATCCAAAGTCGTTTGACCAATAATATGCAGGTATTGTATATAATCGACCAATCGTGGCGCGTGAGAAGGTGAGATCTACAGAGAACGATCAAAGCGATGCAAATACGTGCACGTGTTTGTTTGTTCTTTCGACTTGAAGCGTCACTGCACACCGATCATTGTATGACACCAAAGTACTGCAAGAGAGATTCGAAAGCAGCAGGAGCCGTCTGCTCTGCTCTCTATAGCTCTTGTGAATGTCATACAACGATTGATCTGCACGGTGCAAACAGCCAAAACCTAGATATTTTAGGCAATATAGAAATCCTGACCTTGTAAACAACAGATTGACTGCAGATACACAAAAGATCTGGTGAAATAACGCGTTACTGTAATTTGATTACTTTTTTAGTAACGGAGTAATTTAACGTGTTATAATTTTCGAAATAGTAATTAGAGTATAGTTATAAGCCGAGGTCTCTATATGTTACTGCCGCGTTACATTGCTGGCAGAATGCAGTGATTTATAATCTAGATTGTAAAAAGGATGTAGCTCACCTGCTCTGCTCTCTATAGCTCTTGTGAATGTCATACAACGATTGATCTGCACGGTGCAAACAGCCAAAACCTAGATATTTTAGGCAATATAGAAATCCTGGCAAGGACGCGTTCCGTAAAAATGGCCCGAATGGTCACCCTGCTAATAGCATTCAGTTCAATCAAAGCCAAGCAAATGTTATTATGCATGAAATAAAAAAAGCTCATTTAAAATTCAAGAATTTTGGAATATTTAAGACTAAGAGTTTTGTAAATTGTAAAATTTTGTATTTTAATAGATGTTAACTTAAAAGAAGAGTGACAATAATATTTTGAGATCTCAACACGTGAAATTACTAGGGTGTTTTCACTAGAAAACCCAAAAATTTTGTTTTAAAAATATCTTATCTTAAGATTTCTTCACACTCTTCTTTACCTCAGTTATTATAGATCTTGATTTTTTACATTTTTCTGAAAAGTTGAACCTACAGTATGTTCAGATATTCATAACAAGCCAGTTGAGACCAATCTGGTGTGAAATCTGGCAAGCGATGCATCCTTAAAACTTCAAAGAGTAAATCTCTCACATACGGTGAAGTTAGCGTGGCTTTCCTCTTAAATACAGACACATGCTAATCCATCCGGTAGACAGATTAATGGATCAAGTTTACACCACTGAACTATATATGTGTACAGGGCCTTGCAACCATTCGGTGAGTCAGTAGCTCACTGGTTAAACCTGCAGTTATTTGCAGTTGTCAAATATCTGATTGGTCTTACAGTTGTATTTCTTCATGCAGCATTAACACAACAATAACATTGTGAGTGATTTCAGATAAGATTTTCGAAGACGAAACCAAACATCGTATTTTTAAATGCTCACCATATAACGGATAATTAATCTGTCCTGAACGCCTGTAAAACCAGAACCTTACACTGGCCGGCTCAGCAAAGTGATGCTATGATTACACAAGTCTTGAGGAATTCAACCACTAATCTCCAGCGCAGCTGCCGCAACAAAGCCTGCTGGTGTCAGCGCAACAATTGCGAACTCACAAGGAGTCAATGTTGTGTAATATCACTGAATAAAAAAAACTCACATTGGCTATCTGAGCTGAATGATGAAAAGTTTTTAATAGATGTTCTGCGTCTGCCAGTCTTAGATTCAATTTTGCGTGTGCTGCATCGCAAGGAAGGAAAACAGGCCAGGGATGTGGCTGTATAGGGATCGCAGTTTCCTGTGGGGACGATTATGAAATGGCGAGTAATACCTTCAACCCATCTGTCACGCTCAGTATCAACGCAAAGAGACAGATGATGTTGAATGTTACTTCCCCTCCTAGGTGCTCTCATGAGAAAATCTGGCATCCCGAACCACATAGAAACATCTTTTGAATATCTGCGTCTGAAATGATTGTCATATGGTCCAAAAAATGTAGCCTACTCTTTCAAAGAAAATTGATTTCCAAATTATGCCATCTTTCGGGACAGATGAGGGTGGATATGTCCATGTATTCTGTACCAGAAACTATCTCTTTGACTTTGATTCTTTATAGCGTCTATGTCTTTGAGATTGTTTTGGACAGTTTGTAAACGTTTTTGTACCGTCTAGTTCTTAAATTGGCAGTAAACACTTCACAGTAACTAGCAGAAAACAACACCTATGTTGACGGTCCCTCATTGGCAGAATCTGTGCTTTGAGAAAGAGTAGCTAAAAGGGCCTGTGTTTTGAGGTGCAATTGACTAATCAAGTGTTTCTGGCTAACTGAGTTTTCCTGATTTATTTGTCTGTGGTAACCTTAGTGATACTAATTGAGAGTCTTGACGAAAAGAAGTTTAAGAGTCATTTAACAAGCTGACATTTGATTACTGCCTGCTGTTTTACAAGGTGCTGTTTGTGTTTGTATCGGGACGGGTCAAGAGCTTTGTCATTTATTACTGGTCTCCAGAGTTTTGTAGAATAGAGAAGCAGGGTTATTTCAAATTAATTTGTCAGCTGAAATTATATTAAATTAATACATTATTATTATTATCGTACTATAATAAAACGATTCTGAAAATCAGACGAGGCTTGACTGAATGTATATCATTAAAACAATTTTTTTACACTCAACTTGATATTTTCGAGTGTTATTATTTTGTTCATTGGCTGATGTACATAAATACATATTTACGAACAGACATAAATATTTTATTTTATTTTATTTTGCCAAGAGAATACATTTGATCGATTGGAGTCTGAAACGTAAACTTAATGCAAATGCAAACATTTAACATTAACATGACTCTGATTACCATGACATAACCAGCTTGAAATATTGTTTGTGAAAATTATGCTGATGGTCATGTCTCCTGGAGGTCATATTTTGTAGAATTAGCTATATCAAGAGCTGAAGTGATCGGATTTTGTGTCATGTGCCATGTTATGATTGTTTGTGTAGCCATAATTGACGTAATTCTGAAATCAAAATTCACAGATCCAAGCATGTGTAAAGATCAGGGTGCTCATGACAAAGCTGTGATTAACTGTAATACTGAGCCCACTCAATGTAATTAACACTGAAGTACAAGGAGAATGTAATTTTTCTGTTCAAATGGCTTTGTTTCCCTGTATGATGGCTATGTTGAGTTTCACAGAATATATAATTAATCACACAATAAGTAATACAACTCTAACCATTTTTTATTATTATTATCGTCTTCATTTAAATGCATTTTATGCATTTCAGTGACCCTTCACATTTATGTATTTTACTTAAACTTAGTCTTGTAACAAGTGCAGTAAGCTTTATGCGTAAGAAAGATATGTTTGTAAATTACGTAGGCTTGTTTTAAGTAAGCTCAAAAGCTGAACGTGTGATCACAAATATGTTTAGCCTTTTTTGTGCACTCTCTTACTTCTCTCTCTCTCATATGCACACAAACAGATGAGCACAAATACATCTGCACACAAATATTTCTGTTTGTTCACACTGTGAGCTGTGGGTGTCCTCTGCATCATTCAGCCACTCCACTGCACTGCTATCGCATGTAATTTGACGCCAAACATAACCAACATATTAAGGGCTGAACATCTTGTTTTTGATTTTCAGTACAAACCATGTTCCGATGGATATGCATTAAATAAGTGTCCTTTTCAAATTCTGATTCTCATTGTTTAATAATACAGCTGAGAATCAGTTTTTGTTTGTCTGTTTGAGTGAATTGATTATAACTTGATTAATTTGCATTCTGAGTAGACATTTATGTAAACATTGCTGTTTATTACAATGTATTGTTATATTAGAGCATAAAATAATATAATTCAATAATAATTATTCATAATAATTCAAATTCTATTAATTATAATAAAATTATTAAGTAGCCTCCATTTTTTCCTGTTAATTTACTGGAAAACATTATTATTTGATTATTGCATTTTACTTTTGTAAAACATTCAAAAATGTTGATTTAGCTGTATCGCCCAGCCATATACTGTAGTCACAATTATTGGTGAGTGTCCATTATTATGTTTTTTTCCGCTGCTCAGATCAGCAGATGTTTTGAGAATGTTTTTTTTTTCCCTGAGAGATGTGCAGTAGCTTGTATAAAGCACGTTGAGATCATATGCATTTATTTCCTGAGAGGCATATTGTTCCCATAAAAACTAAAAACATGGATGTCAGGATAAATTACATTTGCAGGAACAGCAGTGTCCCTCATTGTGCTGCCAAATAAACAAACTTCATTCAGCAGGGTGGGACCTCATTTTCAAATGAATATGTTTACAGCACGGTACTGAGAATGCATTGTTTTGCACATCCGTTTCTGCGATTTGAAAAGACTTCGAGAGCAGAGCTGCTCATATCCATTATGAATTATTCAGCAGCGATATCCCCGTTCGTTCACCTGTTATTTCCGGGCCAGAGGATGAACAGACACGGTGAAATGGTAGCTTGGGTTGTTCTGCTCCAGTGTGTGTGTGTGTTCTGCTCCAGTGCCATGGAGCCAGAGCAACTGTCCATTGCTTTTGTGAGTAGAAGAATAATAGATGTGTGCTTGTTTTATCTCGGTGAACAGCAGACAGGAGTGTGAATAGAGAAACAGATTCAACCATGATTTGAATATAAGCAAAAGTGCACAAATCCCTACAGTAAAGATTCAAATGCTATTTGCTTAACAAACAGAATATTGTACAGTTAAAAAAATTCTCAGAATAATTTAGATTCTTTTTTTTCTTATTTGTTCACTTTGTCTGTATGTAATAGTTTTAAACATCCAAAATTATCAAAGCTAAGCTTTCCAACTCATCATGTTTGTGCACTGTTTAAATGTTATGAGACCTTGTAAACAACAGATTGACTGCAGATACACAAAAGATCTGGTGAAATAACGCGTTACTGTAATTTGATTACTTTTTTAGTAACGGAGTAATTTAACGTGTTATAATTTTCGAAATAGTAATTAGAGTATAGTTATAAGCCGAGGTCTCTATATGTTACTGCCGCGTTACATTGCTGGCAGAATGCAGTGATTTATAATCTAGATTGTAAAAAGGATGTAGCTCACGCACTGTCGAGTCAAGCGCCAGTGGATTAGAGACCTGGTCTCCTGCGAGACCTGACGGAACAGAGTGCGGCGCGGGATAAGACTTGATAGGCGAGTGCAGAGACTCGTGTGTGTGCGGGATGCGGGAGAATAAAATGATTCACGGGACTCACGCAAAATAGAAATATCTAAACATAAAATATCTAAAACAAATAAATTGTTATTCATCTATTGCACAAAAGCAACATGAACTAATATAAAATATAAACGATTAACAGATGCAGATTTTGTTTCCCATCCCGTGGGATTCCCGAAAAAATGTCAGCCTCTACCTCAGATCCCGAGTCAAGCTCAGGGAGGGCCGTTGTTCCTACACCTGGCCCACGGAGGGCCTCAGAACCCGAAATTTTCCCCAAGGAATTTTTTTTGGGGGGCCGTAATGGCCGGGCCGAGGCCAAGGCCACAGAGGCTGCCCCTCCATGGCTCCCCGAGCTACCGCTCCGCCATGGGTCCCAGAACGGTTACCGCCCTGGAGGCCTTCCGTCCTGTGTAAGCCTGTCCATAGAGGCTTCCAGAGCGATACCACCCCCCACCCCGCCCGGAAGTTATGCGGCGCGTGGATGCGCCTTCCGGGAGGGGGAGGTAATGTCACGCCTATGGACTGTCCTTGTGTTCCTGTCTTGTGTTTTGCTCCCCATGTGCTCTCCATGGCCTACTTTCTCCCTCTGTTTGATCATGCCCATATTTGGAAGCCCAGTGTTTCCTGTGTCTAGTGTTCGGTGTCTTACGTCATTCTATGTCTCCTGCGTTCCTGATTTTCCAGCCTTTGGTTTATTAAAGTTTGTGTGTTTAAGTTTATTCCCACGTC
>NW_015551076.1:1927078-1943670 GCF_001515605.1 Sinocyclocheilus anshuiensis | reverse complement strand
ATATATTATTGTTATATTTTACAAACAGCCTTGTCTGCTAGAGCAACATTTTGTCTTCCTTGTTTTATTTACATAGATATGATCTGCAGGCTTTGATCTTTTGTCAGCAAGAAACCCGGAAATATGTGCTGTAAATTAAATTTGATCGCAGCTTGTGTTGAGATGAAAGAACAAGTGAATGTGGGAGCATTTGTAAGTGTCACACTTTCAGCCAGGATTGTCATCATCAACCAGTCATTGAGCAATATAAGGTGTTTCAAGCCATTAAACCTATTGATTGAGAAGGTTCTGTATGAGATTGTGTTATGTGTATGAAGCACTGCAGTATACACGTATTTCTGCACAGGAAACATTGATAAGTAATGCTTACTATACATAATTTATTTAGCTTTTTCACTATTTTTACTGTGAAAATACATTTTATTTAATTTATTTTCATTTTTAGAATTAATGTATTTGTTTATTAATTTATTTAAAGGAATAGGCCTAGTTGACTCAAAAATTTAAATTCTGTCATTAATTACTCACCCTCGTGTCATTCCAAACCCATAAGACCTTCGTTTATCTTCAGAACACAAATTAAGATATTTTTGATGAAATCCTAGAGCTCTCTGACCCTCCATAGACAGCATCACAGCTGACACGTTCAAGGCCCAGTAAGGTAGTAAGGACATCATTAAAATAGTCCATGTGACATCAGTGTTTCAACCGTAATGTTATAAAGCTGCGATAATACTTTTTGTGCATAAAAAAAAACAAAAATAATGACCTTATTCAACAATTTTGATGCATGTTCACGACAGTACCACGCATGCATGTGTATTCCACTGATCACAAACAAGCAGCAAAGCATCTGGTTTCTACACTGATTTTTGCATCAGCAGCACCACACACATGCGTGGTACTGTCATGAACGTGCATCAAAGACTTACACGAAAGAGAAGAAATTGTTGAATAAAGTTGTTATTTTTGTTTTCTTTGCACACAAAAAGTATTCTCGAATTCTTTTCATTTTTCATTTTCATTTTCATTTTTGGGTGAACTAACCCTTTAAAGTAATCACAAAAAAAAAAAAATCTGAAAAAGACATGATGTATGAGATTAATAAATGTTTTCTTTCTTCTTCTCTTTTCTGTTCCCAGCTCGCACTTTGATCCTGTGGAATCAGACGTCAAGTCCCACCAATTCTACAGGTCAGTTTACAACTCAGGTCTTTATCTGTAAATATTACATATTGCAAACAGAAACACAATGTTTCAGCCAGTGGTCATGACTGTGATATTCCCAAGAAAATATTTAGTGTAGGCTTTGAGCATGTGAAATTACTTTAGACGCTGCAGTACATTTTGGCCATGATATCATGCACTAGAGATTCTGTTTTTAATAATAAATAACAAATAGTAAATTCAGAAATGGAAAGATGTAGTGTATAATTTTTGTGCCAATAGAATAACCAGATAAATAAAATAATGTGCTTTAAAACAGCTTTCGCAAACACAACCTGTGTCTTCCATAGTTTGGTCAAACAGATGGTCCCATGGACAAATGTATTTTTTTTAATGTAATAAAATGTACCCAGAATGCAGTGGATTAAGACATATATGTGAAAGTCTCCAGGGAAGATTAAGAATTCTTAAAAACACTTTTTAATCTCTGCTGGGCTCCACAGATCCTTTCTGATTGTAAGAACAATGTGTGAAAAAAACTCTGAATTCTGGAAAAGAGGCCAATTCAGATGATACGAGTGTGCCCTGCAGCTCACACAAACACATAGAAGAAAGCCGCAGCGATAAAGATGGATAAAGAGATATTCAATTGAAACCATCTTCATGAATCCCACGTGTCTCCCATGCAGCCCTCACCGACCGTTAATAGCCTTAAGTGCTTATGCCAGAGCCTCTGAATATGTTTACTCTCCAGTTTCTTAAGAAATAACATTTCATTTTGATCGTTGACCAGATACCACATAGAAAATAGCCAGTGTTAAATGATCTCCTGCGTAGGTAATAGGAAACACTTTGTGTTGATTGACTCAATTTAAAACAGTAAGTATTGATTCTGTGCACATAGCGGAAAGCTCAGTGCATTATCATCAAATATTGGAACACCAGTCACGAAGTTTGCACATTATCTTCAGTGTTTGTTTAATAAATATTTTGTTTAATCAGATTATGCTTTCAGCTGCCAATAAATAACACCTCATTTCAACAATACACCTTTGGCACTTTTCTTTACACATTTATTACACTACCAGTCAAAAGTTTGGAATAATTACATTTTTTAATGTTTTTGAAAGAAGTCCCTGTATGCTTACAAAGGCTGCACTTTGATCAAAACCCAGTAAAAATAGATGTGAAATATTATTTCAATTTATAATAACTGTTTTCTATTTGGATATATTTTAAAATATAATTTGTTGCTCTGATGGAAAAGCTGCATTTTCTGCATTACAGATCATAATCCTTAAGAAATCATTCATGTTGATTTGTTGCTCAGTTTTTATCAGTTATTATTGTTGCTCAATTATCAATAATGGTTCTACTGATTATCAATTTGAAAACAGTTTTGCTCTTATATTTATCATTAGTGTACTATGCTAATATAGTTATTGTTAGAGTTATTGGTGTGAATGGGCTTTCCACTGTGAAAAGTTATTTTCTTTTTTTTAAAACATAAAAAAATATGAAAACTACTAAACTACAATTGTAACGCCCCTGTGGACTGTTTGTTGTGGTTTCTTCCCTTTGTGTTGGTTTAGCCCGTCTAATCATTAGTTAATCACCGTCATTGTCCTCACCTGTCTGCCTCTAATTATTCACCCCATATTAGTTCCTGTCTGTCTGAGCATTGGTGTCGGTTATTGTTAATGTTACCCCGAGTGTGTGTCACCTACCTGGACCTGCCTTGTTGTGTCTACAATAAATGTCATTATTGGAATCCTTGTCGTCCTCGTCGTCCTGCCTGCCTCCACACACCCGTTTCCGTGACAACAATCATGCTACTGAAATATATAGCTAGTTAGTGGCATCACTACTTTTAGTTATTATCTTCTGTTTATTGTTTTCCAGGGTAATTATATTTAACAAAAACTAAAACAGAAACCAAAACTAAAATCTTTATAAAAAAAATTAACAAAAATAAATAAATAAAAATGTTACTTGAAACATTAACTGAAATTAAACTTTATATTTCTCATTTTAATTTGGTATAATTCAATGTACTATATGTACCAAAAATAACTAAAATTAAAACTGAAATAAAAAAATAATAAAAGCTATAGAGTCATACTGTATACAAAAAAACAAAAACTACTAAAAATGACAAAAACGGTCCGTGTACTTTTGCAAAATTCAAAATTCGTATTTCATTAAAAATCGTAAAAAATATATAAAGCTAATTTTTTTTTAGCATCTCTATACATAGACGCTAGCACCCTCTCGCGCTACTGACGTGGCTACCATAACTGCTTTATGAAAACCTTTAGCTTCGATATTTTTATGATCTTAAAATGCCCCTATTATGCCCCCTATTATTTCTAAGGTTCTTAGTATTGTTTGGGGAGTCTCCTACAATAGGTTTACATGCATGCAAGGTCAAACAACCCTTTCGTTTTCTCAAAATATGCATTTAATATCACCTCATTTCCAACGATTCTCAAACGATTTGTTTGAAGCAGTTCTAAGATTCAGTCTCTCTAAACCCCTCCTATGGTCTAGCCTCATTGATTATAACGGATTTTTGTGAGATCGCGATAAACTGAAATGAATGACAGCTTTATAATTATTATAGGGAGCGCAGACCGCGATTTCTTGGCTAATTCATTCTGAATTTGAATACATTTTCTTTTTCATGATGCTGTTGGACCACTGACAGCTGCACGCTGCAAAGTTTCGGGAGTGACATCCGCATATAGACTGCGACCAAAATGGTCACATTTGAGACAATTTTTTGAGAATGTGCAAGTTCAAATTTGACGTAGTCGTATTTGTGTGAGTACATGGTCTGCCCTGCTCCAAAGCATCTGCTCCATACAGCGAGGCACACTGTAGTAGGAGTCAGATTTCACTGATCACGTGAAGAGAGGCGCTTTGAGTGCGAATGCTTCAGGTGTAGAGCCTGGTTTATACTTGCCGTGTCAGCACAAGCGCGAAGGTGCGGAGATGGTCCTCACTGCAGAACACAAGATCAAGGGGGCGTGATTGGATCCAGATCCAACTCCTCCCACCTTACATATACCTAAACATACCCGTCTCCACCCCCTGATCCCTAAACCTACCCATCCCCACCCCCTAGATGTGGATCCAACCACGTCCCCTGGATCTTGTGTTCTGCAGTGAGGGGCTACTGAAGGTGCGCGCAGCACGCGGTAAAAATTATGCAAATATTCAGTAGCCCCTCACTGCAGAACACAAGGGGGCTTGGTTGGATCCACATCTAGGGGTTGGAGATTGGTAGGTTTAGGGGTGGAGATGGGTGGGTTTAGGGATCAGGGGGTGGAGACGGGTAGGTTTAGGTATATGTAAGGGGGGAGGAGTTGGATCTGGATCCAACCTCACCCCCTGGATCTTGTGTTATGCAGTGAGGACCATCTTCAAATATTGAGGAAATTATGGAAGACGGTGGATTTGGTTTTCACACTAAAATAAAATAAAAGACCGCTTCATAAACCAGAGAAGGTGAACATGTTGGTATTCTTGTGGGAAAAAAAAAACACATGCAAGTCCTGTCACCGACAGCCAGTTTAGTTTCTCTTTTCTTTTTTTGTTTTAAAAAGCTTGTTATCTTTGCTGTTTACCTTACTTTACGCTATGGAGGCTTTCTTTAATTTTTTTTGTTTTTTTATTTATTTGATTCCTCACTGTTTGCTAAACATTCTGTAATTTATTAGTCGGTGTATATAATATAGCATGTGGAGCCATGCCTCATCTTATTCGTTTTTGTTAAACGTCAATAAACTTTTTAATTAAGAATAACAATAAATCAATCTTTTGTTTTAGTCTTAAAAAGTGAAAGGTGTATAGATATAAGCAAAACAGACAATTATCTTTTCTTGTAAAACGTGACACCAAGATCGTGAATTTGAAGTGAAAGTGTCCAAAGTCCGGCTTATAACACAGCAAAAGAGGAATTCCCCTTCACAAAATTTAAATCACAAATAATACTGATGAAAAAGAACGGGTTGAATGTTGAACACTCATTACCATATAACTATAAACAATGATAAAAGTTCATCAGCATGCATTGATTAATGCCATGTTGTAGCAAAAAAACAAAAAAAAACAAATTGCGACCAAAAGATGTGCTCGTGTGACCAACTGAGAAAGTTAGTCGCAAAAGAACGACCAGTGGGAAGAATGAGTCTAGAGCCCTGTATAGCCTAAACGCATCATTATGCGGATGCCACTATCGGTGAACAGGGCAAAAATATGTCAAAATGTATAAGGCTAGAGCACCCTCACTGATTTCAGAAGCACCCTCAGTGATTTGATTCAGGAACCGGGCATGCTTGTATCTGGAGATTATAACTTTATATATTTCTATATTAGCCTATATATTTACCCCATATATTAAACCGTGTGTAGCGCTCTAACACAATGTAGCCTACTGTACATGCATTGAGCGACCATGCACGGTCCTCTCCGATAACGTACCCAGATAGCACACAAAATTATGAGAAAATTATATCACAATATATAATTTCATGATGATAGATTTCCCAGGATTCTGCAATGTCTATTTTAAAAATCATATTAGTATTAAGTCTCTGCATTGTTTTTGACATTAATAAAATCTATAAATGTAGCCCATGAAGCACAATAAAAAAAATGTTTAACGTATAATATAATGAAAACAGCTTAACAAATAAAAATGTATCTAGTTAGTTACTTATAACTTCATCAGTTTTCTTCACATTTAGGTCTAAAATGTACTCATTTGTAACCAAATATGAACAATTCCAGCTAAGCGAGCCCAAATTTGTGTGTTTGTGTTTTATAATCTATTGCTTTAATCTAAAGTCGTTCTTCTCTCTGTCCCTGTTTTTCAGGTTTGTTCTGTAACACTTCGATTGATGGCATTGGGACATGCTGGCCCAGGAGCAGTGCTGGAGAAGTGGTGTCCCGTCCCTGTCCAGAGACCTTCCTCGGAGTCCGTTACAACACCACCAGTAAGTGCCGAGCATCTCACATCGCAGTCCTGTCTGGACTGCTCCGTCTGCTCCTGTTTATGAGAGCACAAGCTGTTTCTTTTTTATATCTGTTTTATAGAAGACCTAGGCACTTGACTTATATATTCTCACATGTCTTGTCAAGCCGATGTTGTTGGACTTCAAATGATGGCAGGTCTTTGGGGATATTTTCAATGCCTGTAACGTGTTGAAGTCATGTTTTGGATGAATGTATACATCTGGCACTGCTTGAAAGGAACAGCAGCAGTTTGAGCATCATAACCGAGCTGAGAGCTACACTACATAACAAGCTTTCAGATTCATGTTTGTGCGTGTGTGTGTGTTTAGGGTGTGTGCACCTCTGCCAAATTGGCCTGTGTGTGTTGGGATGCATGTAGGTCAGTTTTTGAGCTGGTGCATGCTACCAAGTTATGTTTTACCATTGCTAACAAGCACACTAATTGTTCTGCCAGTGTGAGTGTGTGTGTGTGTGTGTGTGTGTGTGTAGTTGTAATGAGAGAGACTCACTGCTGTGACAAAAGTGTTCCAGTATCCCTCAGAGATGAGTTCTAAATGCTCCCTGTGGACAGATGTATAGTTTTTTTTAATGAAATGATACATTGCCACATTCTCTTTGTTCATTCTTCTTTCCTTCTTTTGTTTTCTATTTATTCCTTTCTTTCTTTTTCAATTTTTTTCCTTCCTTCCATTCTTCCTCCCTTCCTTCCTTCCTTCCTTTTGTTTTCTTTCATTGTCTTCTCTTTATTCCCATCTTTCTTTTTATTCTTGCTTTCTTCCTTCCTTTTGTTTTCTTTCTTTGTCTTCTCTTTATTCCCATCTTTCTTTTTATTCTTGCTTCCTTCCTTCCTCCTTTTGTTTTCTTTCTTTGTCTTCTCTTTATTCCCTTCTTACTTTTTATTCTTCATTCCTCCCTTCCTTTCTTTTGTTTTCTTTCTTTGTCATCTCTTTATTCCCATCTTTCTTCTTATTCTTGCTTCCTTCCTCCTTTTGTTTTCTTTCTTTGTCATCTCTTTATTCCCTTCTTTCTTTATATCCTCCCTCCCTTCCTTACTTTTGATTTCTTTCTTTTTCTTCTCTTTATTCCCTTCTTTCTTTTTATTCTTCCTTCCTTCCTTCCTTCCTTCATTTTGTTTTCTTTCTTTGTCTTCTCTTTTTCCCCTTCTCTCTTTTTATTCTTCCTTCCTTCCTTCCTTTTGTTTTCTTTCTTTGTCTTCTCTTTTTCCCCTTCTCTCTTTTTATTCTTCCTTCCTTCCTTCCTTTTGTTTTCTTTCTTTGTCTTCTCTTTTTCCCCTTCTCTCTTTTTATTCTTCCTTCCTTCCTTCCTTTTGTTTTCTTTCTTTGTCTTCTCTTTTTCCCCTTCTCTCTTTTTATTATTTCTTCCTTCCTTTCACCCTTCCTTCCTCCAGCCTTCTCTTTAATTCATTTAGTCTTTTCTTTTGTTTATGTCTTTTCTTTCATTACTTTTTGTATTTTCTGTCTTCCTTTTTCATTCTTTTATCCTTATTTCTTTCTTTCTCAAATGTTCAGTCTGGTTTACCTCTGTCAAACAAACCCTGTGGCTGCAGATTCACAAGCCTTTGCAGGTCTTTCAAGTGTTAGAAATAGTAGCTGAGATGGGTTAAAGCTTTTAAGACATCAAAAATGAATGTAATCTTAATCCTTAATTTAATTTATATTTAGGGAGATGAAAATGTTGACTGTTCGCGTGGAGCCAAGGCTCTCGATGAGAGAATGTCCATTAGTCATATTTCTTGAAACACGTGTAACTTGTTTAGCAAAAAAGTGAAAAATAGACAGGCAAAGAGAATCTAAAGAGGAGGAGAAACTGAGAGAGAAGGAGATTGAGAGAATGAAGTCTGATGCCAAAGTCATTATTAAAGGGGTCATAGGTTGCCCATTTTCCACAAGTTGATATGATTATTTGGGGTCTTAATGAAAAGTCTGTAACATAGTTTGGTTAAAATTTCTCAATGGTAGTGTAAAAAACACCTTTTTTACCCTGTCAAAAACAGTTCTTTTCAGATCAAGCCGTTTTTGTAGCATTTTCCTTTAAATGTTAATGAGCTCTGCTGACCCCGCCCCTCTCTTCTGAGCTGCTCTCAGAGAGACTGTTTACTTTAGCCCCATTCATCGTGAAACTAGCTAATTAACACATTATTAGGAAAGGCGATTTGCAAAGATTCATTACAAAACATTATTACAAAACATTATACTCACTTCTTCTGTAGATGAGGCTGGATCACGAATCATTCGCACGAACATAGACGCATTTATGTAGATCGGGGCGCATTCCCTTCAGAAACAAATGTAATCCATTGCGAGTTCAGCGGCTCAGATGTCAGGAGTAAATGAGGACTGTTGTGATGTCACACAGACAGGCATCTGAGATCGGCTCGATTTGAGAAAGGGGAAAACATTTAACCAGATTAAAAAAAAACACTGGGTGGATTTTTATCATTATAGGGTGGTTGTGTACACACTGCCAACACACATTTCAGTTCAAACAACTTGTAAAAGTGCATGTAGCATCCTATGACCCCTTTAAAGATGACATATATGAGAATACGGATAGGCAGCCAGGGGACAGAGAGAACTCAGGAGTAATGATTTCTTTGCACTGTTTTATCCTTAATAATAATTCCTTTTTTCTCCTACACCTGGAACAAAGTTTAGAAAGACAGTGAGAGTGTGTGTGGTTGATATACATTCTCATACACATGAAGGAATGGCCCTACACCCATAGATGCTGGGTTAGTTGATTAGTGTATTAAGATTCACTGGAGCTGATAGCATGATTGATTTTTAAAGTCCCATGGCTGCAGCATATCGTAGAGCTTCAGGCAGTGTGTAGCTCAAATCAGGAACATTCACAATATTCACAGGGCACTGCACACAGTCTGTGCGCTTATATCGGCTTTTCTCATGGTTTTTATTCCCCAGTGGAATGAAATCTGTGTGTTTTTAAATGATAGAAAAAAAAAGATTGAAAGAAAAACAGTTTTTATGTACATGCTTTTTTGTTGGAAATGTATTTTTGAATTTATGTTAGAACTAATTTATAACAAAACACCCCAAAAAAAAAAAAGTTGTTTTATCTAGAAAATAACTTTAAAGTAATAGTCTTTCACAATATAATTTTAAAAGTTTTATTTGCTTTTGTTCTCATTCATTTGAACACATTTTACCATCACTTAAATCAAGTGGTCTTATTGGTTAATCAACAAATGTTTTGATGTTCCTTAAGATTTTTGTTTATGTCTGTTATGTATCAAAAACATCAAAACATAATGAATGAAACAAATCCAAAAATAATGAATTTTCATAACAGAATTGCCAGTCACCAGTGTGTTATTGAGCATTTGCATTTTGTCAGTACAAAACAGCATAGACTGTAAAGGATTTAAGAGGTGGATATTAGTTAAATCAGTAGTAAACAATCAATATACATATTTCAAATCAATGAAAAATGCTACAGTACTGCAATGTACAGTCATCACATTACAAAATGCACTTGCATTACCCAAACAAACTGACATAAAATCCATGATGTTTGTAATATCTAATGACACCGCCATAAGGTTTTCCATTCTGCCAGTAGAATAGCGTATACTGTCAGTACTGTTAATTATATTGACTTTTAAAATTGTATTTGCACATCTTCATGATTTCTCTAATGGGCAATGTCGTTCATTCACAAAGTCAGTGCATACACACAAACACTTTGAATGTACATGGTAAACATATATTTTGTTTATCAGATGATGTTCAGATGATCAGATGCACATCTGAATATGTGTAGAGATACCAAAGGATTTGTTAATGAACCATTAAGAACAGTTGGATTTGTATGTAAACATGAGAACAGGTGCAAATGAAAAGTTTAATGTTAACTACATTGTGAAAGTAAATTGTACCAAGCTAACTAAAATATGCTTAAAGATTTGAGAGGGGAAAAAAATGAAAAAGATTAAAGAAGATACTCATTTGAAGAAAGATAATTCTGTTTGAATTTGTGTGGAGAAAAAAACATGCAGTACCACTCTAATGAAAGTACAATAGCAGGTTTTGAATGAAAGATTATGTTTTACAACTGTGAACGATTTGTCATTTTGTACTGAGGGTTTTAAAAAAGTGTACTAATAATTAATTGCAGCAATGCATAGTATTTTTTTTTTTTTGTAGCACATTAGATTGAGTAAAATGACATTGAAGGCTTTAAAGGGGTCATATGATGCTGCTAAAAAGAACATTACTTGGTGTAGAGTTGAAATCAGGTCAACTTTATGGTAATGAGCTATGACGCGGTTCGGCGGCAAACAATCGGAATGTAGAAGTCCACCGCTTGAGAGGATTCCAGAGAACGCAGTCCTGTAAACTTTGGTTCCGACCACATTAGTTCCCAAGCAAAATGGAGGAGAGGTTGATTATTGCTGTGGCGGGTTCCCCAATAATCTATGACTTGTTCCTGTTTGCGTACAGGGACATAAAAAAAAAAAAAAAAAAATGATGCATGGACCAAGGTGTCTGAGATTGTTGGTGCTCCTGGCGAGTTGCTGATGTGCAACGTTATTGTAATAATAATCTAATGACATAATAAATATTGTAGTATTTCCTCAGCAACCAGTACGGATCAGCTCCAGGCATGACGAAGCAGATATCGTCCTCTTTTGGAAGGCCAAACAAAGTAGTTTCGCTTTCACAACGAATCACACAGTGCCTTCACAACATGGCGGCGGCAACAACAATACTACAGCGAGAATAAAAGTTACGCTGTCTTTCTTTGCGTGAACATTTGGCCGGCGTTATGCAAATCTTCCCACATAGTGGCGTGTTAGAACGAGCCGTTTTAGGTAGGCGTGGTTAACTCTTAACTTTTATAAAGAATATCTCTTTGGATTTAAGACTTTAGTCTTTGCAACTTTACAGATCTTCTTTATGCACCAAGAGCTTGTAACACTCCAAAGAGAAAGGAAAAATTGAAATCGCATCATATGACCCCTTTAAATTAATTAAATATAATTATTTACTTTGTCTTCTTTTCTAACGTCTTCATTTCTAAAGATCATGCAGGGTGACACAGCTTTATTTAACAGTAATGAAAAGAATGTGCATTCATTGCCATTGAATTTAACATTGAATTATCTATAAAAATCATGAAAGAGCTTTGAATCCAGCAATTTGGCTTGACTTCATTTAAGGTAAACCACATCTAGTAGCGGTTTGTTGGAGAACATTTTGGGGCGAAAATATAAGGAGCCTCAGTAAAGTTAGAAAATAAGAAAATAGGCTATTGAAATGGTTAGTCAGATTTCCAAAATTGAGTATTTTTTAATCATATTTTCTATAGTTAAAATGATGTTGTCAGATGGCGGACAGTAAAATACCAGCTTTAACTTGAAGGAAAAGTTTTTTTCTTTTTTTGGAGCATTAGAACAATTGCACAAATGTACGCTGTTTTTTAAACGTACCTCTCTGAGTTCTGTGGAGCAAACAACAGATGTCGTCTTTTATGTAGTACATACAGTTCAATGTATAGGTCAGAAACTACACAGCCCAATCACTCTTGATGCTTTGTGCTACACATCTGTCGATGCAAAAGAAATAATCACAGCAATATCAGTTTAAAACCTTCATTTGTAGCAGCTATACTGCTAAAAGGCAATCTTGATTGTAAATACAATAAATTAGTTGTTTGTAAAGTAGTTGTGCAATATAAACATGTGATAAACAAAAAAATTGACTAGATATACTATATTTGATACTTTAGTTATTCAAATAAATATGGTCCAGAAACAGGCATTTATGCTTGTTTTGGAAAACGGAGCTCAATACAAGTAATGCATTGTATATTTTGTGCAAATCCTTAGTAAAAGTCTTCTAATCTCAGCCTTATGTTTCTTTGGATTTGCAGTTTGCCTAAGTGTGTGGATTCTTTTCGAGTTTTTGTTTTAGTCATTTCAAATCTGCACGCCCGACTACCATTTACTTCGTATTTACTATACTGTAACCTTTTTTTGTTTGTTTGTTTGTTTGAGTATATGAGGTAGGCACTGATTACAGTTGATTATAGACAATGAAATACAATAGTAGTGTGCAAAGTAAAGCATGTTCCCATCATTTTTGATCAGCAGTGCTCAATTATGCTTCTGGAAATCCATCTTCCTGTAAAATGAACTCTAATCGAACGCACCTGAGCCGGTTAATCAAGCTCTCAACCAAAATTGTCCCAAGTAGATCTGATCATGTTATCTCTGCATCTTTGGATGCAAAAATGGTTGATTAGGCTATAAAATAATAGGCTAAAATATTGTAAGCTTTGTGCTGTATGTGTCGATTCTTATTTTTATTTTCCTCTCATTTTCTATTGTTATCGACAAAAATATTAATTAACAGACACAATATGTATTTATAGCTACAGTGTTTAATTCTTTATTTTAATATATTTAATTTTTAATTATATTTTCTGCAACTGTCCAGCACACATGATTTACATAAGCATGAGAAATCACTCACCTGTTTTCATTCACTTAATAATGATTAATGAGTAAATGAGCCATTTTAATTGTTTAATAATGTTTTGTTTCCTATAGATTCTGAAACTCTTTGGCACACAGGATTTAGATCAGCATCTAAACATCACTCACCCATTTTTGTTCACTTAATAGTGATTAATGAGTAAGTGAACATTTTTTTTTAAACTGCAAAGATACACTGTAGTGCACTACAATATGTGAAATTAGCTATATAGAGAATAGTGAAGTGAACATGCAAGAGACTAGGTCAGACCAAAGGGTTCAGTTGATCTCTCTTTAGTGCGCAGTGTTTGGATCGAATATTGAATTCACACAGTCATTCACTATTTCCTATGTAGTGCACTCATGTTTAAAGTATAGTTTAAAAATATAATATTGTATAAAAGGTTTGTTTTAGCATAAAACACAACCCTTGGGAGAAATGTGAAGCGAAAACTTCAGCTTCTGAGTTGCCACCTCAGGGCAAGTGTGTGAAAGTTAATTATACTCCCACTGTGGGAGAAGGGTTTTACATGACGTGACATAAATGCTCATCCCTCCTCTCTCTCTCCTCCTGTCTATCTCTCTCCCTGTCTCTCTTTTCCTGTTCTCCTTCAGGCATTGTCAGTCTCTGTCTGACCTTGACAGACTCTTTTATTGCCTGGGCTTTTTGCAAAGGCTGCAATTCAGCACCATTTCAGCGAGCTCTTATGACAGGTATAGAGAAAGCCAGTTCAGTGGCAGCTGAGCAGGGTCTTTTTTCATTATGCTAAGTGACATTTGCTCTCCATGGGTCACTGGCGGAGCATGCGAGAGAAACGGAGCTGTGACAACATTCTGTATGTAGTGGTGTGCATTTTTTGTCATCGTTCCTACATTGTTTCACAGTAGGCTTTTGGAACTGTGACCATTACTGGCTCCATGCTATATTGAACCCCTAAGTAATGATCCAAATGCATGCATGCATTCATTCATTCATTGTTTAAATTATTATTCTTTTTATTTTTTTTTACATTGGTGCCAATAGCCTTGTGGGCAGCACGTCAACATACAGTATAGTGCCATTTTGGTTTATACTGTACTATATATTTTTTTGTTGTTGCATGAGACTTGGGCTGTGTTCAACTACTTCAGTTAAAAAAAAGAATAACAATTTTATAATTTAATATATTATATAATGTAATTGGTTCCTGTGGTTGGAACAGCATTTATTAACATCAAAATTAGGTATATTTTGTAACATAAATATCTTTACTCCTACTTTTGATAAATTTGATGCATCTTTGCTGAATAAAAGAAAAAAAAAAACTTACTGTATTTAATACAATTATATTGTTTAAAGGCACAATATGTCATTTTTCACCGCTAGAGGGTGTGTATTCAAAACAAACAAAGAAGCGAAGGCGTAGTTTGATGACACTGTGACTGAGTGTGGATTCATGGGAGTTGTGGTCTTCATCCCCACAGCCGATGCAATCCGATGGGACTCGGGCAGAAATCATGTTCATGGATGAGCTAATGATTTATTAACGTAGTAGAATGAAGCAGGGTGAGGCTGAAAGCCATCGAAGCAAAACGAGGCCGCTGAACGAGCGCGACACAGTTGACCATTTCCGCTCCTTCCAGTCGTGCGTATGTGGGGAAAAAAGCAGCGCTGTTTTATCATACTAGATACGTTTGAAAGTTCTGTTATAATGCTACTCTGTGTGGACGTCACCTGTCTAATAAAACGCACAACATATTAAAGCATCTTTGGTGGTTCCAGTTTCCGGAAATCGAGGGGTTACGTCATTGGTAGGCAACACAATGACACTATGGACACGGTCCGTGTCACTAGTTAAAATAGCTTATTTCTCTGGATTTAAACATTCTTCGAAACATTTGGGATTATGTAAATGCACAAGTCAGCAAAATATATAACACTATTCTAGTGTTTTTTTGGATATTTTAATAAAAAAATCTTACATATTGTGCCTTTAATATAATTTTTCATACTCAAAAAAACCTTGTGTTTTTTTTTTTTGTTTTTGTTTTTTTTAAGTGCTGCATGTCAGAAAAGACGGCATGCCACTTCCAAAAGCAGGATAAGGGAATTTCCACTCCTCCCTACTCTTCATCTTACTCTTCCTCCTAATCACACAGCAGTTGTTTAACAAATACTTCAGCACTCTGTCACAATGCAGCATTGTTTTCCAGCATTGTTCACTACTCATCCCCACAGAAATGGCTATGCTGGCTGCGAAAGCACTGACAACCTTCTATTTGTCTCGTCACACCATCAGATCTGCTTCAGGCAATTGTGCGGTTGATCAAACCGGCTGGATGTGGAGGTTTACAGGAGGCAGATGACTCACCGTATAGCAGTTCCTGTGTGCCCTGTTTGCCTGTGTGATCTATGGAGCTGCCATTCACCTTCAGATGCTCAATCAATATTGCCATGACCAAAAGGCAAAGATGATAGGAAGTTAGTAGGAGAGAGTAATGGAAAGAGTGTTTCCTTCCCTACAGTAAGTGTTTGGGTTGAGTTCACAATTTTTGTTTTTAAATGCAAGTGAGTTTGAGTCACTGTTTCAAGACTCTCTCTGGGCTCTTCAGCTATGTTTACCAATTGATTTAAAGTTTTGAGTTGTGTCAGAAGCGTCCTAATTACTGTTATCTCTTGGATTGTTTGTTTACTACTTGTCTATGTTAGTATTAAAGTATTTCACAGGAGACAAAACCGTTAGAGAATGAACTCTACAAGGAAAATCTAAAAGGAGAATATTAGTATCTGGTGGTGATTCCAACTTTTCCATTGCTCTTTACTTGGTGTGACGGGAACAAAAACATTTCTAATTTGACCAGGGACTCAATCAGGCTGAAACAGATCAATGTCTTTCAGTGATAAAGCATTTTTATATTTTTATATCTTGTCGGACACTTGAGAAGGAGGCTATAATTTTATCATCATGTGGTCAGTTTCATTACCAGTCAGCTTGAGGGACAGAGACATCTGAATGGCTATAGGTGTAACACAGAGGCAGTGGCGTTAGGATCCATGTGCAGCTTTATTAGATCACAAGGCAGGTCATACAGGCATAAATCGTCAACAGGTGTCAGACACAACGAAGGCTGGGCAGAATCGTAAACAGAGTTCGTTATAAGGGTCGAGGCAGGCGGCAGACAAACAATGGCAAGAATCAACAAGGCAGGCAGGGTCAGAATAGGTAGGCAGCAAGCAGTCGTAATCGGGAAATCAGTCCAGGTAATAAACAGGGAATCAAAACAGGGAAAACGCTCAGAAATGTCTGCTAGGCAAAACAAGACTTCGCAAAGAGAGCAGGGATGGCACAGTATAAATAGACCGGGTAGATGGGGAACACCTGTACAGGTGATTAGTCTCTGGCAAGGTGCATTGTGGGAATTGGAGTCCGAGGGGATATTAGTACTCCGGTGATGGTTCCCTCTGGTGGTGATCGGAGGGAGCCACAGAGGCTGAATTTGTGACAGAGCCCCCCCCCGTGAGCAGCTGCTGACGTGCAGAGGCGGACGACGCCGGGGTCTTCCACGAGGTCTCGGGGCAGGTTTATCCGGGTGGTCTCTGTGAAAGTCTGTGGTAAGTGACTATCCGGGTGGTCTCTGTGAAAGTTTGTGGTAAGCGAGGGATCCAGAATATCCTCTGCATTGACCCAGGACTGTTCCTCCGGACCGTACCCCTCCCAGTCCACTAGGTACTGGATCATTCTGCCCCGGCGACGAGAGTCCAGGATTTCCCGAACTTGGTAAGCCTCTTCGCCATCTATGGTGATGGGAGGGACTCTCTGGTCACCAGCCTCCTCCTGGTCCTCCGCTCCTCTCGGACCACCAGCGGGCTTGAGCAAAGAGACATGAAAAGTGGGTGAGATACGATAATG